>NC_037676.1:101493929-101675799 GCF_003255815.1 Theropithecus gelada
TTGTTACATATGTATACTTGTGCCATGTTGGTCTGCTGCACCCATCAACTCGTCATTTACATCAGGTATAACTCCCAGTGCAATCCCTCCCCCCTCCCCCCTCCCCATGATAGGCCCCGGTGTGTGATGTTCCCCTTCCCGAGTCCAAGTGATCTCATTGTTCAGTTCCCACCTATGAGTGAGAACATGCAGTGTTTGGTTTTGTGTTCTTGTGATAGTTTGCTAAGAATGATGGTTTCCAGCTGCATCCATGTCCCTACAAAGGACACAAACTCATCCTTTTTTATGGCTGCATAGTATTCCATGGTGTATATGTGCCACATTTTCTTAATCCAGTCTGTCACTACTGGGTACATAACGAAATGAAGGCAGAAATAAAGATGTTCTTTGAAACCAGTGAGAACAAAGATACAACATACCAGAATCTCTGGGACACATTTAAAGCAGTGTGTAGAGGGAAATTTATAGCACTAAATGCCCACAAGAGAAAGCAGGAAAGATCTAAAATTGACACTCTAACATCACAATTAAAAGAACTAGAGAAGCAAGAGCAAACACATTCGAAAGCTAGCAGAAGGCAAGAAATAACTAAGTTCAGAGCAGAACTGAAGGAGATAGAGACACATAAAACCCTCCAAAAAATCAATGAATCCAGGAGTTGGTTTTTTGAAATGATCAACAAAATTGACAGACCGCTAGCAAGACTACTAAAGAAGAGAAGAGAGAAGAATCAAATAGACGCAATAAAAAATGATAAAGGGGATATCACCACCGACCCTACAGAAATACAAACTACCATCAGAGAATACTATAAACACCTCTACTCAAATAAACTAGAAAATCTAGAAGAAATGGATAATTTCCTGGACACTTACACTCTCCCAAGACTAAACCAGGAGGAAGTTGAATCCCTGAATAGACCAATAGCAGGCTCTGAAACAGAAAAATTACATTCTCTTCCACATTCCTACTATTTTTTCAGGTATTCTTTCCTCCTCCATGTCAGAAATATTTTATTCTTTCTTTTCCTTTCCCTTCCTTCTGTTAAGTTTTTAAAAACAGTTTTATTTAGATAAAATTTTTGTACCACACTATTTATTCCTTTTCAGGTATGTAGTTTAGTGGCTTTTAATATATTCACAGAGTTGTGTATCCATTACCATAATCAATTTTAGAACGTTTCCAGCATCCCTGAATGAAGCCTTGCATTCCTTAGCTATCACTCCTGGAGCCTCCCATTTTCCCAGCAATAGGCAAATACTAATCTACTTTTTGTCTATATGGATGTGCCTATTGTGGACACTTCATATAAATGAATTACATAAAATGCAGTTCTTTGTGACTGCATATTAGTGCATTTTTCCACTTAGCATACTATTTCAGAGTTTGCCCATATTGTAGCATATGTCAGTGCTCATTCCTTTTTATTGCCAAATAGTATTCCATTTTATCCATGTACCATATTTTGTTAATTCATTAATCAGTTGATGGACCTTTGCATTATTTCTATTTCTGACTATTGTGAATAATGTTGCTTTGAACTTTCAAGTACAGGTCTTTTTTGTTTTGTTTTGTTTTTGTTTTTGTTTTGTGAATGTATGCTTTTATTTCTTTTGTGTATGTATACCTATACATATAATTGCTGGGTCATATGGTAATTTTATTTGTAACCTTTTGAGGAGCTGCCAGACTGTTTTCTGAAACAGCTGTATCATTGTACTTTCCATTGGCAATGTGTGATGGTTCTAATCTCTCCACATCCTCATCATATTGTTATCTGTCTTTTGTGTTCCAGCCATCATTGTAGGTGTGAAGTGGCATCATTATGGCTTTCCTTTTCACTTCCCTCATGGCTAATGATGTTGAGTATCTTTTCATGTGTTTATTAGCTATTTATATCTCTTCTATGGAGAAATTTTTCAAATCCTTTGCTTATTTTAAGATCTGCCTCTTTTATCTTTTTCTTTTAAAATGTGAGAATTCTTTATATATTTTAGATAAAAGTTTCCTATCAGATATGGTTTGCAAATGTTTCGTGTAATTTTGTGGGTTATCTTTTTACTTTTTTGATGGTGACTTTTGTCTAAGTTTTTTCATTACCCTCAAGTACATCTTCTTTACACTGGACCTTGTTATCATTTAGAAATGGTTTATCCCTTTGATACTGATATTGATTCTTTGTCATCATCATTACTTTTAGTCCTTTTATTTTTTTCATTTTATTAATATCACAGAATCTTTTTTGGTCTTACTCTTTAGCTTCATTCCCATTGGCCAACATTATCTATGATGCTATAATTTTAGACTATTTTTTTCCTTTCTCTGTTTATCTTTGTTTTCTCCATGCCTATTCTGTCATTCGTTTGCAAATAAGAAATGTGTGTATGTTTCACTTTTACTACCACCAAAATAACAGTATCTGACCTGAATTAAACTGTTACTGATGTTTGATAATTCTATAAAATGCATGTGTATAATTGAGTTCCTATTTTTACCATTTCTTTCATTATAAATTATGGTTTATTAGCGAGTTTTGAAATCAACTTCCTTGATTACTACTAAGAATTTGAAAAGACTAGAATAGAAACTTTGTGCCTCAGTCTTCTCATTCTAAATGTTGGACTAATGTGCCACAAAAGCAATAACAAATTTAACTTCAAGCATCAAAACTGCAAAGTGCTTTTAGTGAGAAAATTTTTTCTTTGATAAATGCTATATCACAAAAGTGAGAGATAAATTTTCATTGTTGAATCAGTCACTAATTTCTATTTTGTGAATGAGTTTAAGAGGCTTTAGGAGAATATCTGTGGATGTTGAGTTATGTTTTATAATGCTACAATGATGAATCCTTCTTCCTCAGCTCTTGCAAAAATCAAATTAAAAGTATATTAAAATAAAAAAGTTATATGCTGGTGCTTGCTAGGGATTTGATTTTGTGCATTGAATATTATTAATCTTTATGTTACATATAAATACTGGTTTAGTGTCTTAGTATCTCTGTTGCATATTATTTTCACTTTTCAACTATTGACACTTAGGAAAGATCACTGAATTGGAGTGTGAAGACTTTCTCAATAACTATAGGTATGACTAAATAAAGGTCAGTTTGTTTCATTAAGTTTTAGTTAATTTTCTCATCTATAAAATGATGAAAATATTTTTATAGCTGCTCATAGAGTTCTTGCGAATGCCAAATATATTATTGTCTGTGGGCTTAATCTGTTGTTCTTGTCGTAGACATAGGCCTTGCTGGAATCATCTATCTGAAGATATTACCTATGGAAGTTGTTCTAGGATATAAAGTTCTTGGAGACTGAGATAACACCAGTCAGAATTGGAGTCTAGGTGATCTGTTGTTTTAGTTACAAGGATGATAGAGTGAAGGTAAATTCAAAGAGTAAACCAAGAAAGAAAATAGGATAATGAATAGATATTGATGAGAGAAGAATAAAATTCAAGACATTGGTTAGGTCTAGCTGTTTGAACTTAGTGAAGAAAGTATATATTTGTGCCCAATTAATGTAGCTATTTACAAGAGGCCTCACTAGGCTCACAGAAACGTATGAAGAACTAGATATTTTCAGTTCTACAGATTCCCAAGGGGAGGGAGTCAATAGACCTGTGAATGGATGTGACAATGCAATGGGATATCTAGAAGAAATGGATAAATTCCTGGACACATACACCCTCCCAAAACTAAGCCAGAAAGAAGTCAAATCTCTGAATAGACCAATAACAATTTCTGAAATTAAGGCAGTAATTAACAGCCTACCAATCAAAAAAAGCCCAGGACCAGATGGATTCACAGTTGAATTCTACCAGAGTTACAAAGAAGAGCTGGTGCCATTCCTTCTGAAACTATTCCAAATAACAGAAAAATAGAGACTCCTCCCTAACTCATTTTATGAGGCCAGCATCATCCTGATACCAAAACCTGGCAGAGACACAACAAAAAAAATTGGGCGCAGTGGCTCACAACTGTAATCCCAGAACTTTGGGAGGCTGAGGTGGGCGGATCATGAGGTCAGGAGACCGAGACCATCCTGGCTAATACGGTGAAACCCTGTCTCTACTAAAAAAAAATGCAAAAAATTAACTGGGCATGGTGGCAGGCACCTGTAGTCCCAGCTACTCTGGAGGCTGAGGCAGGAGAATAGCGCGAACCCAGCAGGTGGAGCTTGCAGTGATCAGAGATCGCGCCATTACACTCCATTCTGGGTAACGGAGCGAGACTCTGTCTCCAAAAAAAAAACAAAAGAAAATTTCAGGCCGATATCCCTGATGAACTTCCATGTGAAAATCCTTGATAAAATACTGGCAAACCAAATCCAGCAGCACATCAAAAAGCTTATCCACCATGATCAAGTTGGCTTCATCCCTGGGATGCAAGGCTGGTTCAACATAATGCAAGTCAATAAACGTAATCCATCACATAAAGAGAACCATTGACAAAAACCACATGATTATCTCAATAGATGCAGAAAAGGCCTTCAATAAAATTCAACACCCTTTCATCTAAAAACTCTCAATAAACTAGGTATTGATGAAACGTATCTCAAAATAATAAGAGCTACTTATGACAAACTCAAAACCAATATCATATTGAATGGGCAAAAGCTGGAGGCATTCCCTTTGAAAACTGGCACAAGAAAAGTATGCCCTCTCTCAGCACTCCTATTCAACACAGTATTAGAAGTTCTGGCCAGGGCAATCAGGCAAGAGAAAGAAATAAAGGTATTCAGACGGAAAGAGAGGAAGTCAAATTGTCTCTCTTTGCAGATGACATGACTGTGTATTTAGAAAACCCCATCGTCTCAGCCCAAAATGTCCTTAAGCTGATAAGCAACTTCAGCAAAGTCTCAGGATACAAAATCAATGTGCAGAAATCACAAGCATTCCTATACACCAATAATAGACAAACAGCCAAATCATGAGCAAACTCCCATTCACAATTGCTACAAAGAGAATAAAATACCTAGGGATACAACTTACAAGGGATGTGAAGGACCTCTTCAAGGAGAGCTACGAACCACTGCACAAGGAAATAAGAGAGGACACATACAAATGGAAAATCATTCCATGTTCATGGATAGGAAGAATCAATATCGTGAAAATGGCTATACTGCCCAAAGTAATTTATAGATTCAATATATCCCCATCAAGCTACCATTGACTTTCTCCACAGAATTGGCAAAAACTACTTTAAATTTCATATGGAACTGAAAAAGAGCCTGTATAGCCAAGACAGTCCTAAACAAAAAGACCAAAGCTGGAGGCATCACAGTACCTGACTTTAAAATATACTAAAAGGCTACAGTAACCAAAACAGCATGGTACTGGTACCAAAACAGATATATTGAACAATGGAACAGAACAGAGGCCTCAGAAATAACACCACACATCTACAACCATCTGATCTTTGACAGACCTAACAAAAACTAGCAATGGGGAAAGGATTCTCTGCTTAATAAATCGTTTTGGGAAAACTGACTAGCCATATGAAGAAAACTGAAACTGGATCTCTTCCTTACATCTTATACAAAAATTAACTCAAGATGGATTAAAGACTTAAATGTAAGGCCTAAAACCACAAAAACTGTAGAAGAAAACCTAGGCAATACTGTTCAGGACATAGTCACCGGCAAAGACTTTGTGACTAAAACCCCAAAAGGAATGGCAACAAAAGCCAAAATTGACAAATGGAATCTAATCAAACTAAAGAGCTTCTCTGCACAGCAAAAGAAGCTATCATCAGTGTAAACAGGCAGCCTACAGAATGGGAGAAAATTTTTGTAATCTGTCCATCTGACAAAGGTCTAATATTCAGAATCTACAAGGAACTTAAACACATTTACAAGAAAAAAAAATACCATGAAAAAGTGTGCGAAAGATATGAATAAACACTTCTCAAAAGAAGACATTTGTGTGGCCAAGAAACAGAAAAAAAGCTCATCATCACTAGTCATTAGAGAAATGCAAATAAAAACCACAGTGAGATACTATCTCACACCAGTTAGAATGGCGATCATTAAAAAGTCAGGAACCAACAGATGCTGGAAAGGATGTGGAGAAATAGAAATGCTTTTACACTGTTGGTGGTAGTGTAAATTAGTTTAACCGTTGTGGAAGATACTGTGGCAATTCCTCAAGGATCTAGAACCAGAAATACCATTTGACCCAGCAACCCCATTACTGGGTATATACCCAAAGGATTATAAACTATTCTACATAAAGACACATGCATTTGTATGTTTATTGCAGCACTATTCACAATAGCAAAGACTTGGAACCAACCCAAATGTCTGTCAATGATAGACTGGATAAAGAAAATGTGGCACATATACACCATGGAATACTATGTAGCCATAAAAATGGATGGGTTCATGGTTTTTGCAGGGAGATGGATGGAGCTAGAAACCATCATTCTCAGCAAATTAACACAGGAACAGAAAACCAAACACCACATGTTCTCACTCATAAGTAGGAGCTGAACAGTGGGAACACATGGACACAGGGAGGGGAACATCACACACTGGGGTTTGTTGGGGGTTGGGGGGGCTAGGGGAGGGATAGCATTAGGAGAAATGCCTAATGTAGATGATGGGTTGATGGGTGCTGTGAACACCATGGCACGTGTATACCTTTGTAACAAAACTGTATGTTCTGCACATGTATCCCAGAACTTAAAGTAGAATAATAATAAAAAAAATGAAACTTTATACTTTCATTTACTTTTCACATACTTTACAGCTGTCTCCTTAGTGTTTTTCATCTAGTGAGCTGTATAATGTAAGGACTGGATAACATTAAATTTACTTGGATAGACTGAGTTGGCTCACCTATTTTAGATTGATATTTCTCATTTATTAATTTCATTGGCTTCTTACCAGAAACATTGTTGTTGGCAGATTATATATCCTTTTTTACAGATGGGAACATTTATGCTTAGAACAATTTAGTGTTTTTCTTAAATATCATCCCACAGCTATTCACTGACTAAGTCATTTTTTGAAGCCAGACCTTGGAATTTTCTGTTACTATTATGTCTGCAATACCAAACTACCTCTGGTAAATGAGATCAGATAAAGTGTGTTACTTCATTAGAAAATATTAATGAAATTATAGCAAATATTGGAAATGTAATTAAAATAATAAATTATAAAGGATAGAGATTAAAATTTGAGCTAATACATATTATTAATCAGGTTATTGAATTATATATTTTTGTTATTCGTGTTTCTGATGGCTCTTAAATCATAGAAATTCTAACCCTGTCTTTTTGCGAGAGGCTTAAATATAAAGTCACACATGGCTTTGGTTTTGCTCTGGAAAACAAGGACTTGCTACCACTTTTCCTTGTTCAGAAGCTCATTATTTTGTTGACAGTGTAGTTCCATTAATCTGGTATTTGCAGGGAAATAACTTACAGACTTTAAAATCTGTGCTAAAGGTGATCAAATGGACATTCGAATCCCTCATTTAAGTTATGTCTTAATGTTAAAATAAAAATCTACTTTCCAGAAAGTAACTGTTAAAGTATTTTATGCAAGATTTCATGTGGGATACCTTAATGGTTGAATAATAAATTTTACCTCATAAAAATGAAATTCAATAATACAGTAGCTTTCTCAGCTCAGTAGCATCTGGTCTATTCTCATGAGAGCCAATATTTTCCAACTCATTAGGATCATGTCGTTCTGTATGTCGTCAACATTGACTTAGCCAAGCTACCTTTACTTACATAACTGCCAAACTATTAAATAGGTCTCTTGTGGAGTGAAGTCAAATATTCCTCTTACTTTACTTCTGCCTTAGAAGAGGGGAAGAAAATGTACATACTGTAACATTTAAACATCTGGTCTAAAACCACATCACTGTGACTCTGAATAAAGTTACGGAGGTATTCTTCCCAGGTGTGCATATAAAAAGGATTTTGGAGTTGTCGAATAGTTCTTTAATCACTTATGAAAAAGATTGAGGTAAATTGATATGCTTTTTCTATTCCTCTGTTTTCAGACTACTTCCCCCAATTCCACCATGTCTGCTAAATATTTCTAATGTGTTCTAAGATACATATTTTTGAGATGTTATAAAATTTTCTTGCCAGATACAGGTATTGGCTATACATTTATTCTTGCCTAAAAAAAAAAAATGAATTGAGTTAGGTTTGTATTGAGAACTACCAATAAGACCTTTTGATATTTAAATTGGAGTAAAAAGACATTAATTTTTGTGATTCTTGTGAGTTTTAAGGTGTCCCCATATGCACTTTGAATAATATGAATATTTATTGAATTTAAAGTTTGCATTTTACTACAGCTCATGTCCAGGTATTGAGAGCTCATTTATAGAATATGTGGTCCTTATTAAGAAGTGAGTAATTAATATAGCGTTTAACCCATTTATGCTGGAGGTTGCAATTGTGTGTGTGTGTGTGTGAAAAATCAGATCTTGGCAATGACCTTGCACAGTAGGATATAAATAACTCCCACAAGCTTAGCATTCTGATAATAGAACACTAGGCATAAATGGGTTAAAGACACACTTAGAATGTTAAGTTATACCTGACTTGATTTTGTTCCTCTATTCTGTCTCAGACATTTTGATAATGTTTGTAAATTTTTTTCTGATGATACTTCATGGCACAGGAATGGGAATTTTAGGTGTCATTTAGTAAAAAAATATATAAAATGTAAGCATACAGAGTAGATTTGAGAAAAATACAATTCTTTAAATTACGATTTAAGTGTATTTTATTGGATATTTGAAAAGTAGGGTGAGTTTAGTGTGATTTTTTAGTCTTACAGAAAGTCTTTTATGAACATCATAAAAATGTGTTTTAATAAATTACTGTTGAAAATAATATATTAATAGATAAATGAGTTAGATTTCTGCAGAAAATATACTTTTTTGCCTTATGTGTTTTTTGATGTTTATTTGCCTATGTATTCTTTGCTCATTTTTATGTCTTCTATTTGTTCACAACCTAAAATATATTTCTTCTGGTTGTATTCACTTATCAAACATTTTGAAAATATGTAGTTTGCAGTCTGTTCAGTTCTGGGAGCAGATAGCTAACAAGAAATAGACATAATTGTAGTAATAAATGTAGAATCTTCTGTGTCACCTATTACAGGATCAAGTATGGCTTTAAAAATGGACAAGAGTTAATTATATACAGTGGAGAAAGGGACTCTTATTTGTGAGGGCTGTTTACAAAGTACCACAAACTAGGTGGCTTAAAACAACAAATTTACTTATTGAAGACTTGGGCTGCTTACAGTCATGTTGGAAGGCAAAGCAGTAGTTGGTGTGTCACATCGCCAGAGCTGGAGCAAAAGAGAGAGTTGGGAGGATGTGTCACGCACTTTAAAAGAACCGTATCTTCTGAGAACTCACTATCACGCAGCGCCAAGCCGTGAGGGATCCATCCTCATGACCCAAACACCTCCCACTAGGCCCTGTCTCTATCATTGGGGATTACATTTCAGCATGTGATTTGAGTAGACAACAAATATCCAAACCGTATCACATATCATTAAGACTTCATTTCTTTCTATTTTCTTTTTTTAAAAAATTGATTCTACTTGGAGGAAAATTATAATATTTCATAATTTAAAATGAAAGTTTGGTTGCAAAATTCCATTAATCCCATGTTTCCTGATTCTTTTTATAGTCACCTTTTTAAATAAAGTATATATCTCATATGATAAACATCTTCATATTATATGTAAGATTAAATACCGATAGATTTATTTGAAATATAAATATTTTGCATAAAGTGAATACTCAATTAATGATTTGTGGAACATATAGGTCAAATCATTGCAACAAATGAAATCATGATAAAAGTCTTACTATCATAGATTTACTTCCTAATTCTTAATTTTAAAACAGTCTTTTACTTTCACAGGAAATCCAAGTGACAATAGTGAAATAATTTTGTAAGTTCTTTGTAGTCTGTATTTTCATTAATCTCGTACATTTTTTGAAGTAGAAAATCTGAACAATATTTTATAGGTTTAAAATCTGTCGAAGATATTTTTACACGGCTACTGAGTAGTAAAAAATAACAGAATGAGGAGTTCGGTTCCAGTTTTCAGAGAACTACTTGTGTTTATTTTTTAAGAAATAATGTGGCCGGGCACAGTGGCTCACACCTGTAATCCCAGCACTTTGAGAGGCAGAGGCAGGTGGATTACGAGGTCAAGAGATTGAGACCATCCTGGCCAACATGCTGAAACCTCATCTCTACTAAAAATACAAAAATTAGCTAGCCGTGGAGACGTGTGCCTGTAGTCCCAGCCACTTGGGAGGCTGACACAGGAAAACCGCTTTAACCTGGGAGGCGGAGGTCAAGATAGCGCCAGTGCACTCCAGCCTGGTGACAGAGTGAGACTCCATCTCAAAAAAAAAAGAAGAAATAATGCTGTAATATGCTATACAATTCAAAATTTTTACTCATGGCAAATAGAATGTTAGAGTATAATTTATATTTGACTTTGATGAATTTATTAATGTGAATCCTTGAAAAATTTCCTGCTGATTTTAATATAGGTAAGACCAAGATCTATAAATATTATTTTTATTCTGTTTTAGTAGGTAAGTATACAGCTTCTTTATAGTAGATTGACTTATTTTTTCACTACTGTTATATATTATTTTAATAACAATTTTTTTTTTTTTTTTTACTTTGTAGAGATTGGGTGTTGTTATGTTGCCCAGGTTGATCTTGAACTCCTGGCCTCAAATGATCCTCCCACCTCAACCTCCTGAAGTGTCAGGATTAGAGGCCCAAGCCACTGTGCCTGGCCCTTTATAAATTATGTTATAATTTCATGTAATACATAATTGTATAGTCAAAATGAGTTACATATTAAATATTCTTTTAATATTTAATATATTCAGTTACAGAACTTAAAGTTTATTGTGTATACTAAATATTAATATGCGGTTTGGCACTCAAAATTTTTTGTTTAAGGACAAGAGACGTAGGTTCTGTGGGTCTAAAAATAATACCCAATACTATATATTAGTTCTTATAATAAGCAATTAAAAATGTATAACCGTATACATAATTACTCATTTTTCTTTGATGATAGTTTAAATAATTAAGAATGTGCTAAATATATTCTGAAGATGAGCACAATTTCAAGTAATAAATTATGTAGGGCTGGTTCTACGTTTAAGTGAATAAGGAGAAGAGAGCTGCTGAGTGCTCTACCAGAATCCCATTTTATTTATTTGCTTCTACCTGTATCATGCTCTGGGAATCAGCGTTTCCTACACTATAAAGGAAATTTCCAAGGTAGAGCTGCTAATTTTATCCTAGATATTCTCAGCACCTCATTTCTAATCCTTGTGGCATACAGTTCTTTTATTGACCCCTATATTCTCAAACACATCTCCCATTGAGCTATGTTCCTTTAGGGTATACTTCTGTGCCACTCTACAGTATCCTCAGTATCTTTCTATTATGGCCATTGGATTCCACTGGATTGGATGTCTGGTCATTTTTTTAGTGTTTGTGTGTATGTACATTTATAGTCTCACATTTGGTGCCGTTGTGTTAGACGTAGAACATTTTCGAAACTATATTTGAAAGTTGAATGTCTGGAAGTTGAACAAAAAACTTACATTATAAGGTCTTGAAAAAAAAAATATATATATGTATATTTTGAGACAGTTTTACTTCCATCTCTCAGGCTGGAGTGCAGTGGTGCGATCTTGGCTCACTGCAACTTCCGCCTCTTGGACTCAAAGGATCCTCCTACCTTAGCCTCCCGAGTAGCTGGGACCACAAGTGTCCACCACCATGGTCGGCTAATTTTTTGTGGAGACGGGGTTTTGCCGTGTTGCCCAGGCTGGTCTCCAACTCCTGAGCTCAAGCAATCCGCCTGCCTCAGCCTCCCAAAGTTCTGGTATTACAGGTGTGAGTCACTGTGCCTGGCCAGGTCTTAAAATGTTTAACTGTGTTTCCTATTGGCATGGTGTTCTTGGGCTAGGAAATTAAGGATATATGTGAGAACTATCTCAGGTGACCAATGACTGAGATTCAGGAGGTGGTGCTTGGTTCTGGGAGCCTGCCCGCCAGACATCTTCACTTCCCACAAGCCCATTGAATTTTTTTTCTTTACTCTCATCCTTGTTACTACCATGATTGTAAGCTGAAGCCGTCCCTAAATGTGAAATTTTCTAATAGGAATGAGAGTCTGAGAGAAGTAGGCAAAAGGCATCTTTGTTTTCTTTTGCCATGAGAGGACAAGATAAGGGAGGCTTCTGGCAGTCACTCTACTTACACTTGAGGACAAGCTTGAAGCTGTCTACCTTTTACTTCTTTTAACTCACACACACCTCTAGCTGAATTCTTGCCGATTTCTTGCATATCTTCTACCAGGCTTCCGCTCAGTAATAGTAAGTACAGCAACAAAAGTGGAGGAAGGGGAGAGGACTTGGTTTGCTGTCTTCCCTGAAAGACAATAGTCTTTTGTATTAGGAATAAACTCCAGACCCTTGGCAGGTCAGGATTTCCAAGGATCCTTCTTGGTAGATTTAGACAAGCTAGATTTTGTAGAGTTAGGTGTAGCCGTGGTTTAGCTGGCAGCAATATAGGAGAAACTTTTGCTCTGTTAGAGCCTTCTACTACTAGAAACTCTGTTTCTACTAAAAATACAAAAATCAGCTGTATGTGGTGGTGTGCGCCTGTAGTCCCAGCTAATCAGGAGGCTGAGGCCGGAGAATCACTTGAATCTGGGAGGCGGAGGTTGCAGTGAACTGAGATCGTGCCACTGCACTCCAGCCTGGCGACAGAGGGAGACTCCATCTCAAAAAAACAAAACAAAACAACAACAACAAAAAATTACTTATGCTTGCTGTAATAGATGTTGTTGGTTCAGTACTTTTGTTCTTTCAGTAGTACCACCAGTTTCTTTTGCAGAACTCTTTTGCCAATCGAAGCAATTGTGCAATTTAATTTTTTTAATTTTAATTTTGTTTTGAGACGGAGTCTTACTCTGTCACCCAAACTGGAGTACAGTGGTGTGATCTCGGCTCACTGCAACATGAGCCTCCTGGGTTCATGCGATTCTCCTCCCTCAGCCTCCTGAGTAGCTGGGATTACAGGCGTCTGCCACTGCGCCCGGCTAATTTTTGTATTTTTAGTAGAGATGGGGTTTCACCATGTTGGCCAGGCTGCACTTGAACTCCTGACCTCAAGTGATCCGCCCGCCTTGGCCTCCCAAAGCGCAGAGGTTGCAGGCATAAGCCACTGCACCCAGCCCAGTTGTGCAATTTTGATTGAAGTGACTGACTAAATTTCAGGCACTGGGCTCTGACTGACTTTAGCCAATCAGAGCATTCCCTTCACCTCTCTCCTTCTATATTGATTGGTTGAGAAACCTAATTGAGGCCAATGAGGTTGAAAAACCTAATTGAAACCAATAAGATATCACAGGGTGTTGCTGGGCCGATTAGATATCATCTTCCTTCTGAAACCCAGAGAGATAGGCTCTTTTCCTTGGGAAGTGTGGTGTGAGCCTATGAGATCTGGAACTGTTGGAATCATTATGTTATTACATTACATTACATTACAGCCACAAAGAAGGGAAGTCTGATGAAGACAGGTGGAGGAAGGCAGAGCTGAGAAATCTCAGAGAAATGGAGTCAGGGAACTGATAACATTGTGAATCTCAGATGTACCTCTGAACTCTGCCTTACCACATGATTTAAGCTGATCTAAGGTGGTCTTTCTCTTCCTACCTTCTTTTCTTCTTCCTTCTTGCTGCTGCTACTTTTATTTGCATCATGAAGAATCTTACATGATATAATTTGTCAGGATAAAACCCAAACTTCTGAGTGTGAAATCAAAAGCTCCTCATGATATGATTCTTTTCTAACAATGTATGTAGCTCCATTTTCAGAACTACTCCGCTCCCCTTTGCTTTCACATCTCTTATATTTTTGATGTTCTTAACCATATCAACCCCATAAAGTTTCTAGGCTAGGTCACATTTTCATATGCCTGTTTTCATATACCCCCAAAATCTTATTCTTTTTTTAGGATTAGTCTTAGTAAGTATCCTCTGCAAATACTTCTTTTCCTCATTTAAGCAGTTTTGATTATTTTCTCCTTTGTGAAATTGTTGTGATTAATATATCAGCTTAGTTTGACAGATATTTCTTACCTACTAAGTGCTAGACTTGGACCCTGTTTTCAAAGCTCATTAATTCTAGCTGAGTAATATGACATGTGTTTTTTGTACACATCGCTCTTTATTGTAGTTACTTTTGTACTGAGATTTTCTGACAAAATCTAATGTGCTGTAATAGATCATATTGTTAATACACATCTTAAGACGTTTCCATTAGTTATTACTGCCTAATTCTAATAAAATTTTATTGCAAATATTCATTGAAAATAAATATAATGATTGATTTTAATAATACAAATATAACATTTTTTTCCAGATTTTCATGTCAAAAATTATAGAGTCCTCTGACAAAAATTGGGTTAATATTGTTTGTAACTTGGAAAACATTTTTCAGTAAAATGGCTAACAATTTTTTCCCTATCTGACTTGATCTGCTTTTTAGATCCTTTCGTATAAGAAGTAGTAATTCTTTTAAAGTAAATATTTCTCTAAGAGCCTGCTTTGATAGTCCATACACATCTTTCTCTTCTCTGAATCTAGAACCCCTGTATTTTCAGCTATGCCCCAGGGTTCAGGACTAATCCTATGTATAAACCTCTGTTGATATAACTTGTGCACATTTATTCAATATTCACATGATTCAGGAGCATGTCCTCAACTTTGCAGTGTGTTGCTTTGACTGTGGGCTTAGCTTTACGGATTGAAAGCTCCTCCTGGAGCTGACCAAGCTTTCATCTTGAACTGCCATTTCAGTTGCTGGATGCCTATTTTTTTTTTTTTTTTTTGCTGGGCCACATTCCCTGTTTGGTATCCTATCCCATCAGAGGCTAAGGTCATGAATTTCTTGCCTTTCTAAGTTCTGCAGGCTTTTCCTTAATTCCAACTCTCTGGTTGTGGTACTCCCCCGTAAGTATTACCAGACCAATTTGGAGACATCTGCTTGCTGACTACCCATTTAATTTTTTAAAAAGTTATTATTCACTATATTATATTTGCCTGCTGGGAGACCTGCTGTATTGTTTCTTACTGTACAGGTATTAGACCTGACCACTTGTCTCAACTTTTCCTTCTATTCAATTCTTGAGATCAGGGTTTGGCAAATAATCTGTCTCACTCCTTGCTTTTATAAATAAAATTGTATTGGAACACAATCCTGCTCACTCCTTTAATTATTGTCTGTGGCTACATTTATCCTACAATGGTAGGGTTGAATAGTTGCCACAGAGAACATATTGTCCACAAATTTGAAAACATTTATCTGGCCCTTTACCAGAAAAAATTTATCAACTGCATAAAGTATAGCTTATAGCCTTGTACTTTTCATATGGTGCCTATTTCAAACATTGTACTTTTTATTTGTAGAGAACTTAATAAAAATTAACAACTTATCAGATTTTTCATGTAATTTTAAAATTTACTTAGTCAAATATTGGCAGAAGAAGTCCTAGAATTTAAACTTCATTGCTAATTTTTCTTCATTTTTACCATCGTTTTGTTAAAGTGTCTCATCCACAATATATATAGGTTTAACTGATTATATTAATTGATACTTTTTACCCATGTTTAATCATGTACCCGTAGTACCAAATGCCAGGTGTTGTCCAATTTATTTTCTCAATACTTTTACAACGTATTCATTTCTCTCCATCTTTACTTCTGTCACCCTAAGGCAATTCCATCATTTCTTTTTCCCCATCCAATCCATTGTCTATTTTGTACCAGAGTGAGCTTTGAAAAACTCAGATGTGACAAGCACTACGACCCCTTCACTGATTTTGCATTAATTGTAGGATAAAAACTTAAATATGGACCTATTCTGCATTAACCTCTGAGCTTCTCAAAAGAACTATGCTTTTTTCTATTTTGGAGTTTTTCTCAATATACTCCATATTTCTGCAATGCCCGTGTCTCTCTATTTAATCTATTTGTATCAACTTATCCTTTGGAGCTCAGCTTAAAGGTCAGTTCCTCAGAGGAGCCTTCTTTAAGTAGAAAATAGGTTCCTTTCAAAGGCAGGTTGCGTGGCTGATTTTTTCCCTATTGTATCATCAGCAAATAATGTTTACTCTGTGGAATGTCTAAAGATGGTAAGTGTTGTATGTCTGCTTTTTTGGTGAACGTTCAAAATGTAAATAGTTTACAAATTCTACTAATTCTTAAAGATCACCTCTTGTTTTGCCTGCGTGACACCATGTGTTGTATAGGGTATACAAACTAGGAGATTTGTCTCTGTTAGCAAAGTCAATCACTTACAATTAGATTATAGGAATTCATTGTTAAAAAAATTACTGGGATTTAAGTTATGTGTGAAAAATTGTTAAAATAGAATTGCTGTATGCATTCTTATCTGTGTCTAAAGTCCTTAAGACCATCCTTACTTTGGAGAGCATCTAGAAGGACTTACAGGACTCAAGATGTAGTTGTACACATTACTAAGATTTATTATAGCAATGTAGTAAGGATACATACTTGGGTCATAAGAGGAAAAGACATAGGTTGAGTCTGGAGAAACTTATGCATGTGATTCCTTTTGCCCTCTGCCTCCTGTGAAGGCACAGGTACACTTGAGTATTGAGTATACTCCTTTTTCCACCAACAAAAAAATACACTAATGTGTGCGTTGTTTGAAGCCTATTCAGTGCCCAGGGTTTTTTTGGGGGGCTGGTCATATAAACAACCTCTGCCTTTCAAGTACCAAAATTCCGGACTCCTAGAAAGAAAGCAGATGTTCAGTATAAGCTTTACTTTTTGTATAGAAGGCTCAACATAGTAAACCACTCTTATCTTAGAGGATACGGGGAAGGCAACCTCCCAGACTTCACCAGTCAAGGCCCAGCTTTCCAGGCAGGCTTTCCAAAGGATAGCAGTCTTAGCCTTGCTATGTTGTCTTTTTTGTACTGTTATTAAAATAATGTTTTCTAATGTTTTTTGCTTTTTATTCTAGTTACGGAGGTACTTTTAGCTAGATACATTCCTACACTGAATTAAATTGAAGTTCTTTTAGTAACTGAGAAAGGGGAATGAGTAGTAGGTAGGCAGCTACTAATCCTATTATGCTAAGATTTTTTTCAAGTCTCCTTTGGGAAAAATTTGAATGCCTAATGGGGCACATCATGTGCTACACTTGCTCTTGTTCACTATGCTTAAGCCACATTGATCTGTTTTCCGTTATTTAAATACAACAAACTTTCTTCTGCTGCCAGGCTTTCACTGTGTTATTCACTTTTCCTGTTGTGTCCTTTCCATTTTTACTTGGCTTATAACCACTTATTTTTCATGTCTCAATTTAAACTTCATCTGTCATACCTCACTACCCTCTCCTCCTGTGTCTCTTAGGTTAGCTACTCCCAGTATTACCTTTCAATTGTATTATAATTGTTTACTGTCTTTTCTTTTCTAGAGGAACATATCTCATCCTAGCATATCACATGAATGAATGAATGAATGTAAAATTTGGGTGGAGGAGAAAAGGAGAGTGCTAGAGGAAAAGGAAGGAAAGAGATTAAGATTTGTATGACGTTTTTGAGAGTTATATATTTAATAACTCAGAATTACCCTACCTAGTATTGTAGCCACCAGTCACAGGTAGCTATTGGGTACTTACATGTAGCTAATCTGAATTGAGAAGTAAGTGTAAAATACTTACTAGGTTCAAATACTTTTTAAAAAAGAATGTAAATATCTTAATTTCATTACATTTTAAAGTCATTAAATTGTATTTGGATATATTGAATAAGTAAAAACGTTGAACCTATTTTTACTTTTTAAATGTGGTTAGTACAACATTTTAAATGGCATTTTCTAATAGAGAGTACTTGCTCGGAAAGTGAGGCGATGATGTTTTACCTTAGTGTGTGGTCCTACGAATTTAACTTTAGGCTATTATCAAGAAAAAAGTAGCTATCTAAAAAATGGCACATTATCTTTTCTTTCATATTGTACTGTTACTACTTTGCGGCAAAAAATGTTGTGTTTTCTGTTTACTCTTTTTTCTGTTTACTCTTTTCATTATTTTCTGTTTACTCGTTTTCTGTTTACTCTTTTTTCATTATGTAAGTAAATGATCAAAACACCTGTAAGAGATCATGTTCATGTTTATTCCCTCTAATAACATTTATAATAGTAACAATAATTGCTAATACGTAAATGATTGTTGTGTGCTTGGCACTGTTCTAAGGGCTTCATATATATTAACCCATTTAATCCTTAGAATAGCCCTGTTGTTAGATACCATTATCATTCCCTTTTAACAGATGAGGAAGCTGGGGTGCAGAGGCAGTAAGTAACACTGTTAAGGACACAGGTACAGCATGTTTGAGTCTTAATTCCGCTACCTGATAATGATAGTACCTAAGAATGTGATTTAGAGTATTAAATGTGATTCAGACATAATGTACTTTCAGAGTTCTGGCTTTATGACTTACTACATGTGACTTTTCACATAGTAGGCATTCAGTAGGTATTTTTTTATTTGAAGAGCACTGAGAAGGTGTAGTTTCTAGTTTATACTTTCCAGCTATATTATATGTGGGTATTTTTGTGTATTTTATTTTTGGTAATATAGTTTGGAATCTCAAAATACAGAAGAGCTGTGCATATATGAACCTTACTAAGCCTCATTATAAAAGACACATGAGTCGATTCCTTTTCCTGGCAAATCCTTCCAGGATAAAAATAGAGCTGTCACTAGAACAAAAAAAAGTATGGAAAAAGAAAGCTACTAGTTTTGGTAGTGGCTAGGCTTGCTTTGGGCCATATCTGTTTGTGCCAGTTTGTTTACTTATTATCTATGGTGACTTTTGCACAATGGCTGACTTGAGTACTTGCAATAGAGATTTCATGGCTCACAAAGATTTTGGCCCTTTGCATAAAACATCTGCCAATTTCTGACTCATGAACATATCAATCCAATAAAAGAATGTAGTGCTGGACCACAATTAAATTTGAATCTCCTAGGTTTTTCCTGAGCTGCTCCCTTAAAGGTATACGGGTTAGACTGCCTTGAGATTGTTCTTAGGAGAAAGTTGGATTTTGATTATATCCAAATATGGTCAGAGTGGAATCCTGAGGGTTCACAATAAGTATATCCCAGGAGTCGGCAAACTGCAGCTTGCAGTGGCCTGGTCTTGTATTGCTTACAAGCTAAGAATGTTTTTTTACATTGTTAGAGGATTGAAAAAAGAGGAGGAAGAAGAAGAAATATGAGAGTCCACATGCAGCCCACAAAGTCTAAAATATTTACTATCTGGCCCTTTACAGAAGAAGTTTGTGGATCCTTGGTCTGCATAATCGGCACTGTTTTTTCTGATCACTACCCCTGGTATTAGCCAAAAGGAGACGATTCCTTTGTGATGACAGATGCATTTATTGACATTTATTTACAGTCTTAGCACTGTAGACTAAGAGAGGGTAAGGGAGGTGGAGTTTTGTGTTTCAGTTGATTTATAAGGATGCCGTTTTGGTGTTTGATAATATTTGATGTTTCTGGATTAGATAGCGAGCATGGAATATCCATCAAATATTGTTCACTATTTAGCTCTTGTGTGCTCTTTATGATAAAAGGGCATTCTCAAAGTGCCATTGTCATATGGCACATGGTCTTGAAAACTGAAGATATGTAATAGCTTAATTGTTATGGCCACAGTGGTGCAGAGGGAGTCAACTGATCAGAATGAATGGGAGGTGGGTGGGAATGAAGTTAAGTTTGACGAGAGTAGTCTGGACAGGGAAGGGGTGGTAATGCCTCATGCAATGTGGCTTTTCTTATGATGTAAACTGGTTGAATTTTGGTAGTCACAAGTCTGCCATACGGTGGTAATCTCTGCATCAGAAACAGTCCTTTGCTTTTTGCCCAGTCTATGATGGTGAATATGTTGCTATGTGATACAATGATGGATCCAGGCAGCAACTGTGACAATCTGGGTGGTGCAGGTTTGATCAATACCTTGATTCCAGTTGATCTTATCCTGGAATGGTCCCCTACTGTGGTCATCAGCATGAGTGATCCAGATTATCTGATCAGCAATAGTTTTTTTTCTATAGTTTATGGCCTCTAAGCTTTAGTTTTTAAATCTGCCTCTCTAGTTTTCCAAGTGACAGCATAAACAGGTAGGCCATTGGCAATAACAATCAGTCATTTATAACAAGATTCCTCAAGGGGAATAATTGCCAAATTATGAGAATGGCCTTGAATTTTGCTCACTGCATTATGCCCACTGAATAGCTGGAGCTAAGATAAAACAGCAGCAGTAGCACAATGTATATCATTGGGTTTCAGTTTAGTTGAATCATCAGTGAATCAGACTCTGACATTTTGGGGAATTTTCATGTATCAAAGGCCCCATTAGGCCTGCAGCTTGACTTCAAGTGGCAAAATGAGAGTTAAAGTTTCTCCCGAAGGGATGTGTCGTCTTATGGTTTGTGCTTCTATAATAGAATACCACAGGCAGGATAATTTATAATGAATGGAAATCTGTTGGATCACAGTTCTGGAGGCTGAGAGGTCAAATATCGAGATGCTGGCATCTGGCAAGAGCCTTCTTGCTGCCTCCTCACACGGCAGAAAGGCAAAGAGAGTGAGTGAGTGTGTGTGCGCGCACAATGGTGACAGGCGCTAGTCCACTTCTGTGATAACAAGCCTATTCTCGCTATAATGGCATTAGTCCATCCATGAGGGCAGAGTCCTCATGACCTAAACATCTCTTAAAAATCCCATCTTCCAGTACTGTCACAATGACAATTAAATTTCAATATGAGTTTTGGAGGCGACAAACATTCAAACCATAGCAGGGTGGCTGCCACTTTTTCATGTAAATTCAAAAAGCTTGTGGGTGCCAAGCCTGGTATGTTCTTGAATATGCTGTTTTCATTTGACCAGGGGCAGCTACCTTACTCAGATCGAGCCAGTTGTGATGTCTATCTGTAAGTTTAAAGTCCACAAAACTGGTGTTGGGCAAATCGGAATTTTTTTCTGAGAGTTTTGAACTTGGAACCAGAGAAAAATGAGGCATGTTTGTTTTTAGTGGCAAAAAAGTGTAAGAATTGGTGGTTGTCGTTGTTTATGTTTCCTGCCATGATGAGAAATTAGGTCTACAGAGAGCTTAACGTCATCTGAAGAGACAAAGAGACAGAGTTTTGGAGTGATTTGAGACTCTGCTTCCGATAGTTTCTGAGGCCTTGTCTTTCCCTTATCTTCACTGGGTTTTACCAGTAAATCTCAGATTTTGTTTAGGCTAGTTTAAATTAGGCTAGTTTAAATTCACTGACCAAAATATGAGTCCTAACACATACATCTCACTCTCTTAGGCCAAGTGTAATTACTGATGGTTTGGCATGTTAATTTAAGACATATTAATTTGTATTTCACCTAGACCCATTTCTGTTTGTCTGTGTTAATGTCATGGAAGAAGGAATGAAAAATGTATGCACATTAAACTATATGTTATTTCCAAATTTGTCAGAGTTGTCATTCATATGAAGTGGTTTTCTCTAAGACACAGAGGAAATATAAAAGGTTAAAATATGCTTTGGATTAAAGGTAATAAAATTAGAAACAAAGATTTGATTGGCACAAGCAAGAAAAGTTATGGAGTTATGGGTTATATTAGACTCCTAGGGAATATGAATCTGTACTTTGAACATGACTTAGTACATTGGTGAGAGAGCTAACATGAGTTTGGATTGATTGTACATCAGAAGATTCACCAAGAAGAACTGAGAAATTCTTCTTAGTTTTATTCTTTACTAATCAGAATTTTGAGCAGTATTGTTGACATTAGAAAAGATTTAAAAATACCTAACAGGTTTCCAATAAGCTATTTGAAGAGGAAGAAAAATGAAAAACAAGGAGAGAAATGTTACTTTTTTTAAAAGTTAGAGGCTTTAATAACTATTCTCTTAGACTATATCTTTGAAGTTTATTCTGTTACACAGAAAAAACACATCTAAACAACTGTTGCTTTTCTAAATTCTTTTGGCTAATACTTTTCAGTCTGTGGACACACCATATTCTCAGATTTTTAAAACTTCTTTGAAATTTTTTTTTTTTTTTTTTTTTTTTTTGTGGCCAGTTTTGCAGCCACATAAGGAAATAAGTACCTCAGCTATTTATTCAGGAATGGAGTCTCACTCTATCACCCAGGCTGGAGTACAGGGGCACAACCATCATAGCTGACTGCAACCTCGAACTCATGGACTCAGGCCATGCTCCTGCCCCAGCCTCCCCAGCAGCTGATACTACAGCTGTGCACCACCATGCCCAGCCAGTACCTCAGCTTCATACACATACTTCCTTTTCTTTTAGAGACTCAGAGGCAGACATAGAAACAAAATGCAATTTTGAGTATTTATCCAGAACTATGCCTTGTGTTAGAATATAAAGATTTATTGGGATCCAGTGTTATTACTGCTCTTGGCTCTGAATGGTTATTTATTTATTTCAAACATTCAGACTCACCCCTCAAATAATCAAGATTTGGCATCACTGGGACAATTAAGAAGGATGACCTGTAGGCCATAAATGTAGTTGCGAATGAAGAGTACCAAATATGTTTTTATCAGTGAAACACTGATGTAGTTAACCTATGAGTACTTAGAAAGACAACACATTTTTGTCTGTCTAATCCACTAGCATAGTCAGGATCTTCTGGTTTAAATTCTAGCACCATGTAACTTCCTTCCCAGTTCACCCCCAATATTGGTATTTACTACTGGTGGTATCTTAGGCATCTTACTTAGATTATTGAAATTTACAATTTCTTCATTGTAAAATATGGATAATACATTTTTCATGTTTTGGTGGTGATAAATTGCATTCATCACAGTGCCTAACTTGGTAATTGGTGGCTACTGTTATTAATCATAGTAACAGCAGTGATCAAATCTCTCTTGGATTATTTCATGATTTTATGAAGGGTAACAGGGTTTTCTAATTCTGTAAAAGAAAGGAATGAGTTAAAACTAGAAGAAATTTAGTGGATTAAAAGAAAAACCAGTGGATTTTAAAAACTCGAACAGGATGACAGTTATTCATTGTATGACATTGTATTATTTGTTTTCTAACATGTTTCCTTTGAATGGTCCATATGGGTGCTTTGTTAACATAAACCTCAATTTTCTTCATGAGGCAAATAGTTGTTAATGTCTAATACAAAAGATGGCCATTACATATTATAAAGTGCTCATTATTGGTATATATATCGCCTTTGATATAGGAGATTATTTATTTTATTTTATTTTGTTTATTTTATTTTATTTTATTTTTTTGAGATGGAGTCTTACTCTGTCACCCAGACTGGAGTGCAGTGGCATGATCTTGGCTCACAGTAACCTCTGCCTCCTGGGTTCAAGTGATTCTCATGCCTCAGCCTCCCAAGTAGCTGGGATTCCAGGCTAATACCAGCTAATTTTTGTATTTTCAGTAGAGACGGGGTTTCACCAGGCTGGTGTCGAACTCCTGACCTCAAGTGATCTGTCCGTCTTGGTCTCCCAAAGTGCCGGGATTACAGGTGTGAGCCACCGTGCTCAGCCTGACATAGGAGACGATTTTAATTAGTATGTGGGAAACTTTAATTTTAGAAATTATTTATTTTAGTGTGTATTAGGAAAAATATATCCCACATATTTACATACATGATTTCAAATATTACTGCTTAAGATAATAGTGGAATAAAAGTTTGCTTATAATATAAATTTATTGTAACCTAAAAATAGTAAAATGAGTAAATTTAAAGAAAAAATATTAATAGTATTATTAATAATTATTGAGTGGTTATTATATATGAGGCACTCTTGTACGTACTTGCTATCTGTTGTGTCATTTAGTCCTCACAACAGTTTTGGGAGGTAGGTATTATTATTATTTCCATTGTACAAATGAGAATATGAGACATCAGAGAACAGAGAAGTAAACATTCTTGCCCTTAGTTATGAATCTAGTAAGTGGCAGAGCTGGAATATCAATCCATGTACTCTGACAGTGTCTGACCTCTTAGTCCCTATGTAATAACTGCTGCTGCTTTAATAAATAATAGTACAAATGATACATGGATAGGGTAGTAATAAAGTTGGTATACAAATACATGAAGTTTGTAAAAACTGCTCTAGATAATGAAATATTTCTAATCTACAAAACATTTTCATATATGTATATATTAAATTGAATAGAGATGCATTCAAAGAATCTATTAAGATTATTCTAAATATTAAAGGGAACATTATTGTCATTCACATAATGAAATAATACTTTATTTAAAAAACAACATATGGTGAAGTATAGTAAGTTTTTTCCACCACTTCTGCACCTGCTTCTGTGAAAAGGAAATATTCGTAGTTTATAATGAGTGAAAGTTGTTTTTTTAGGTCATTCACAACTGTGTTCCAAACTGTTTGATATTTTAGCTTCGAAATTTAACATCCTAACAAAAGTCATGTGACATCAGCAGTGAGGTGCAATGAGAGGTCTCTCAGGAATACTCTTAATAGAAAGGAAGACTTTGGGTCTGTGAGGTTGTGTGGGCTTGAATGTGATTTTTATTTGATATATGAGCTGTGACATAACTGTTGCA
This sequence comes from Theropithecus gelada, assembly GCF_003255815.1. Classification (NCBI taxonomy): domain Eukaryota; kingdom Metazoa; phylum Chordata; class Mammalia; order Primates; family Cercopithecidae; genus Theropithecus; species Theropithecus gelada. Next base: position 101,518,645 of record NC_037676.1, read on the forward strand.
TGACTGAGATGTGCTTGTAAGTGCTGTACTATGCAGATGGGGTTTTTTTTTTTCTGAAACAAAGCCAAAAATAAAATCTTGAATGTGTTCATGTAGTGGGAAAAGAATACTTCATAGAAACATATGGAAACATTTCTAAGTTTTTTTTCATTATATGAACCTTTTACTTTCTAAGCATTTTTATGATTGTTCAAGTTAACATGTCATTTACCTCATATTTTCCAAGTTTAGTGAGACATGGGAAATCTTATAGTACTGAGATGTTTGCCAGATAATTTTTAGGAATGCACATTTTTGGATTAGATGAAATGATTATTAGAAAATTAGGATTGAATAATGGGTTTATTTTTCATTAAGTTATTAATCATAAGACTATAGCTAATTAATTATATTCATATGATGGGATTTGGTGGGGAGATGTATTGAGTGGTTATTTTCTTTTTACTCACTTTTAAATTATTAAAGCATAGGACAACATTAAAGGAAATCATAAAAGGAAAAAGATACAAGTATGGCATGACTGTTTTTAATTTTTCACGTTCCCTTCCAACTCATGTCTTCATATATAAATTTTTACATGGTTTTATTTATTATGTGTTTACTATTTTATGTTATGCTCTTCTTTTCATAACATTATGTTTTAAAATTTCTCTTTATGGTGGTCACATACCACTCTGATTGTCTCTCTCATTGTGGAAAGCATACAAATAGAAAATTTTCTTAGATTCAAAGTTCCTCCCAAGGTCTCATTTTATCTTCCTCTTTTCTGTCACAGAGAAATGACTTAGAATTATATACATGCTGCCTCTCCAGTTAGCTTTGATGCTGAGTCCAGTGTATGTTTTGTAGTTCTAACTTCCTGACTCTGTATTTGATATACGTAGAACTCTCTTCTGGTTTGTGGGCTCTTCTCCTTTGTCTTTTTATTGTTGGTCTTAAGAGAGTACACTGAGTAATCTCTTTCTCCTATGTTGCTTCAGCTACAACCTATTCGCTGACAACTGCTTCATTTAATGCTGTAGCCCAGAACATCTTCCTGAAACTGTTAAATTTAATTGAATATGCCAAGGTATCTAACACTCACTATATTCAGAAGGAAATTTAACTCTTATTTTCTAATCATAGCTAATTGTATCACAATTCACCCCTTGTTTTATGTAAAACACCTAGGGATTCTCTTTAATGTTCTGTTATTTCTTCCTGCTAAATCTTCCTGGGCTCTACTTTGTGTTACCATGCTTTTGTTTCTAATAGTACTGTTGTAATAGTATCTTTCCAAGTTCTCTCTTGTTTTTCTTTGCAATTCATTCTCTCCAATGCAGTCTCTGTGATCTTTCTAAAATGGAATTCTGATTGTATCCTTCAGTGGTTTCTCATTTGTCCTCAAGATAAAGTTGGAACTTCTTCCCATGTTAGTACATGGTCATTTCATGACCTTCTCTTAGACTCATTGTGGGAAACTTTCTTCCTCAAGCCTCTTTTTCCTTCCCTCTCCCCTCCCCTCCCCTCCCCTCCCCTGTCCTCTGTCTTTGATGGAGTCTCACTCTGTCGCCCAGGCTGGAGTGCAGTGGCGCCATCGCAGCTCACTGCAAGCTCTGCCTCCTGGTTCACGCCATTCTCCTGCCTCAGCCTCCCGAGTAGCTGGGACTACGGGCTCCTGCCACCATGTCCAGCTAATTTTTTGTATTTTTAGTAGAGACGGGGTTTCACTGTGTTAGCCAGGATGGTCTGAACTACTTATAGTATACTTCAAGCCAAAACATATAGCCTCTCATACCTGCTTGCTGTTGCACATGCTACTGCATCTTCCTGCAACCTCTTGCCTACTGTCATAACCATTTCTTCTTGTGTGCTTAACCTATTTTCCATTAAGACATAGCTGAAGCTTCAGATCCTTCAGACTGCTTTAGGTGTACTTCTTTTAAGTTCCCAGAGTATGCTATCTAACATGTTGTGCCAGTTATATAGTATATGCCTTACATACTTTTAAATTGAATTATTTAATATTATTCCACTGACATCTTTTTTTAAAGAAATTCATTAACACTTGAAATGTAGGTGATTTATTATTGTTCTTAGATACAACATTTTGTATCTTCATGCATGTTGATATTTTTAAGTTACTTTCCTGCAAAAATTTCTGAGAGCACAAATATTGGGTCAAAATTAGGGACACTTCTTATGATTCTTGGGCGTTGCCTTTTAGGTAATGATTCTTAATATCAATCTTGCCTAAATTACATGTTATAGGTATAGTAATCTTCAGAAAGCAAGACTGTTGGTACTGATAGCATTTTCTCTGTGTAAATAAATTTTTAAAAATTGATACATAATATTTTACATGTTTATGTGGTATATGTAATATTTTGTTGCATGCATAAAATGGGTAATAATCAGGTTAGAATATGTGCACTATCCATGACCTTGAGTATTTATCATTTCTATATGTTGAGAACATTTCAGTTTCTTTCTTCGAGTTACTTCAAAATATACACCGTTGCTATTAGCCTCCCTACTCTGCCATCAATATTAGAACTTACACCTTCTGTCTAACTGTATGTTTGTACTCATTGACCCATTTCTCTTTATCTCCTGCAACTCATCCACACACTTTTCCCAGGCTTTGGTATCCATCATTCTATTGTCCACCTTCGTGATATCAACTTTTTTAGCTCCCACATATGACTGAGAAAAAGAAATATTTTATCATTAAGAAAAACCTGATCTTGAACTAATATTAATTTTTGTATTCAATAAACATATCTAGACACTGTTGTATGTTTATCTCTATACCAGGCACTGGGAACACATATAGTAAAATTCTTCCACTCCCTGTGTCGTTCCTTGGTTATTTTCAACATCGATTTCTCAAGAACTCTGAAAATTAACATACATAATAGAATTCATACATGTTTATTGTACTCATTGGAGCTGCCTGCTAAATATGAAGAAAAATCAATGTTATATTTAACCTATTAATGCCATAAGTGTAAAAGATTTTGTTTTTTATATTTTAGGGAATGGCTCAATTACTTGAAAAACTGCCTTTTCCCATATTAACATTTTTGCTTTTATCTTTTAGATTTTAGGAAGGTTTTTAAAATTAGGATCAGATTTTAATAATGAGTAGCAAAAATGAGGTGCTTTTTTTTTGGAAAATATAATTAGTAGACTGTTGAATGAAGTTCAGTTTTATTTTTTAACAAGTTGAATGATTAGGATTTATAATATAGTTTATTTGTGTGTACTTCTTAAACTGTTCTGGTTTGTTTCATATATCCATATTAAAATATAAGTAGTAGATGGTTATAGTATTTCTTTGTATATGATATCCACACAAGAACTCTTTGTACTGTTGGTGGTACTGTTATACAGTTCCACACTACAGTAAGTAAATATATTACCTCAACCATTAATCAGCCTACCATTGCCATTGATGACCCAATGCTTAAGTTGTAACACTATGCTGCTGACCCAGACTCAGGGGGCTTATTTTTATTTTTTGATGCATTGCTGTAGGCAATTTTAAGGGTGTGGAACCAAGCCATTTTCTCTCTTGGACTCATTTCCACTTTTATTTCCTATGGGAGGCTTAGCCTTCCTTTCAAATATTTGAATTTCTAAATTGTTCACCTATTCTGTGATTACTAGGTGGAGGAGTAATGCCCATTTTAACATACTGAATTAAAAGAATAAAATGGCTTAACTGTTCTCAGAAAATAGAATGGCTTAGCAATTCTCAAAATTAAAATTTTGTAATTTGTGAAATGCTTTTCTTATAGACACTTTATTTTTTGTATGTGTTTTTCATGGATTACTTTTATTTTGTGCTTATGTGCTAGGAATGTTTGGCTTGGTTTTTGTCCCTAGAGAGTGCAGTTGAGAACTGACAGGTTATATGAAGTTGAAAAGAAATTTAATGAGTTGTAAAAACCAGTGTTTCATTTTTCCTTGGTAACTAATATGTACTTGTGAGGAAGTGTCCAAAAAAATTTAAAATGAATAGACCTTCAGGTAGCCTAGAAACTTTCAATTTTAACATTAATGAATGTATCTCAAAAAGAAAAATAATTTTATTCCCTAGGAAAAATAAAGTTATTTTATTTTTAGAATGTGGATGTTTGGGGCTTGAATTTGCTGGCCATAGTTATCCAGTCTCACAGATAAAATATATGTAATCTATATAGTTTTAAAGTGTTTTTTTTTTTTTAAAACCTCACTTTTAGTTTGTTTCCTTTCTTCATCAAGAAATTGATGGAACATCCTACTTGTACCAGGTACATTATAAGGCACTGGGGTTTTTAATGTGAAGAAGGTACAGATTGCAGGAGCTCCATCTTTAATAGGGAAACAGACATATAAGCACATAATTATAATAGTGTGTGGTAAGTACTGCTGGATGTTCAAAAGGAAGCCATAAGAAAAGAGCAGATGATTATATTTGAAGGCTTGAGGGAAGAGTTGACATTTTGTGGTTAGGGTGTGTGTGTGTGTGTGTGTGTGTGTAAATGTTAGTGGAGGATGAGGGTGGTAGTAAGCTCATTCATCACATGTTTCATATAAAATGAATCTTCTGTGCACTGTTAAAAATGACATGTTATTTGTAGGTATAAGGAGTGATTTTTGAAATGGAAACAGGGCTGGTTAGGTTCCCCAGAAAGCTGACCCTGAGATGGAATTAGGACTGCAAACTGCATACTAGTGAGCAACACCTGTGAAAAAGAAAGGTTGGAAACAAGATTGGATGGAAAGAGTCATCACATTGTGAAGGTGATTTTGCAAAGTCTCTGGGCAACCCATTAGGGACCTCTGGAGCAAAGGTTGTTGTAATATTCCTGCATTAGTGGAAATGACTAGGACCTTCTACCACCATTATTCAGGCATTGGCTCTGGGCTTCTCCATGAGGAGAATGCTCTTGGCTGAAAAGCTGAAGTCAACTTTATAAAAGCTAACAGCTGAAGACTGTCAACTAATCATGCTCCTTGTAGCCAGGCAATGTGTTCGTAGTTGAAGGTGGGGGTGGACTTTGGTATGATACTAATTATTCATGGATGGATTGATTGACTGATTGATTCAGTCAGTGTTAACAGTTTGACACTATGTGCTAGGGTTAGGACTGGGCATGGGTGATATGAACAAAACAGACATGTCTCTGTTTTCATGTAGAGCAAAGGTATGGAAGAAGAATTTTCTAAGCAAACCGAAAATCTGATATAAAGGACTTGTTATGGGCAAAACCTTGGCTTAAAGGAGAGATAGAAGGCCACTTTGGTTAGAGAATTCTGAGATTAAAAAAAAAGAGAGTGCAGGGAAACGAGGTCAGAGAGTTTGGTAGATGTCATATTCTAAAGCCTTGCAAGCCACAGTAAGAATTTTGGATTTTGTTCAAATAGCATTGGGAGGCCTGTTGGAGGGTTTTAACCAAAGGAGTGATACAATTTGACTTATGGTTTAGGAAGTTTACTCCTGCTTACCTGTTTCCACATTCAGTAGGCATAATGCAAATATATATTCACTTCTCACTTAAGACACACACTGTTGTCACTTGGAGAATTCTTTGATATCACCAGTAATTGTGTAACATCTGCAGAAAACACACATTAATTACATTATTAGAGTTTATTTTTCCCATTTTCTGTGTTTCTGTAGTAACTCATTAACCAGTTATTTTGCTTCTAAGTAACTATTACTGAATTGTAAGAGCTATATTAATTTTAGTTTTTAGTTGAGTAAATAGAACTTATGATACATGTTTGTATTTTTTGCCTATTCTTAGCTCTGAAAAAAGTAAATAAATGCTTGTGTAGGAATTTTATTTAGGCATTTTAAGCTCTTCATGTGAATATCTTGAGTCGTTAAAGTTTAGTCCCTCACTCGATCCATACGACTCTCTGTTGTAGTACAGGACATAGTTGAAAGCTCCCAGGTTTCCTGCACATAGCAAGGACCTGCACAGTGCTGCCTTCTAGAACTGCTTGTATTTTCCTTGAGGTCAGAAGTCCTCCTCCCACAGGAAGTTTTAGATCTCGTTCCCCTCCAAAATACTGACTTGCCTAATTGAAAGTTATTTTACTCATGTTGATTCTTATTTAAGACTTGTAATTGTGTATGAAAACTAGATTGCAGTTCTGAGAAATGTCTTCTCAATGCCCAAGTTTGAACCTTGGCCACACCATTTGTTAACCATATGATTTAGGGAAGTATCTTTACCTCTTTAAAAATCAGTTTCCTCCTCTGTAGAATGATGAACACTGGTAGTACTTGCCTTATAGGAGTATAGTGAGAAGTAAGTGAAATAATATAGAATGTCTGGTATACCATGACTGTTCTATAAATGGAAATTGTTACAGTTTTACTGTTACTTTTAATGGGATTATTACTTTATTAGGGATACTAGAAATGCAGATTCAAGTTGGGCATTCATCTGAAATCTACTCTGGTTTCAGCTTTGGCCTTGGCCTTTGGGAAGTTGAATAGCAGAATTGTCACTTCAGTGTCATTTCTGGCATTCCTGAATTTGTGTGTGAAAATGCTTACCATTATATTTAGTAGCCTAACATTACTTTGATAAATGAGGCATGTCATTTGGACTTTTTGTTAATGTTTCAGTGTTTATTTTTAATTACAGGTAAGCATTCTAAATGTAACAGACAATGAACATATGCTCATAGGCTTTATGTGTTAAAGTTCTGTCAATAAGTTAAAGTATAAATGTTTGTCACTAGAGTAAAATACTATAATTGTCAATAATTGTAGAGCTGTTAGTTTCACGTATAGAAATCATGATTTCACAAGTTCAATGATTAGGTCAGGAGATTGACAGTTAACACAAATACTAACCTAGTACATTCTTTTTTCTTGTTAGCTGGATATATTTCTTTTTTTTGTTTTCTTTGTCACAGAACACTATTTACAGTAGAGGAAACTGGCATTGCAGTCTGGTGGTATAATGGCTTGTTCACATAGACCAGTACATGTTCATCGTTTAGTACAGAAAGCCCTAATGGCGCATACCCTATTAAAATTTAGGGCATCTCCAATATTCTCTCTCTGTTTTTCTTTGTCATCTTTTCTTTTCTTTTTTTTTTTTTAAATAAATGTTTTCAAGGTTTGTCTAAAAGAAGGCCATATAGGTTCTTGGCTAGCAGAAGATAATTCAGAACAGTTGTTGCACAGTTGGACGGTCACCTTCATTTTTTTCCCAACTCATTTTTATTAAAAAACTAAAAAAATGCTCCAACTATCAGTTTTACAAAATCTTTAAGGGAAACACAAGAGCAAAGGTGCTGAGGTAAAAAACACCTGAGGTAGGTTTTTCTGTGTGTTTTTCTCATTTAAAAAATCTGTAAATTTAATGCCCTGGGCCAACAACCTTGTATAAATTGCTACTTTCCTCCACTTTTTTTTTTTTTAAAGAAAGAACATATTTTGCTCCATACCGATGGCTTATACACCAAAATGCAAAAAGACAAAATACATTCTTTCATTGTGGAATTTTTTTCTTTGTTTGGTTAATTGGTTGGTTTGATGGGTTCCTGTTTTCCTCTTCCAAAATGCTAGGACAAGTACTATTGACTCTTGTTCTTTTTGTTGCTTTTGTGTGATGGGATACTCAGATACGCTTTCCTGCGGGGGGGGGGGGGGGGGGGGGGGCAGGGGGGTGCGTAGATAGGGGATTGAGATGAAGGGATGAGGGAATTCAAAAGAATGGAGATGGAGAAGTAGGGGAGGGGAGGGTGGGGAGAGATAAACAGAGAGAGAGAGAATTATATAGCAGTATGCAAAAAACCAGTTTAAAACCCGTGAAGCAAAGAAAAATGGATGTATAAGCTAGACAGGCATAAGGAGTGACACAGTTTCCTCTTCAAGGAGACGGTATCCCTCCTGTTGACATACACAGATGATCCAGAACTGCTGTGGGTGTCCTTCTGACGAGATTTCCCCCTGGGTGAATTTTGTGTGGGTAGCCTCTAAGCTCTTCTGTACACCGTGAACCTCCCAAAGAAAGACTATAAAGTCTAGAAAAGCCTGCTTTCTCTTTAAAAAGAAAAAAAAATTAGTAGTTGATTGAAAATTGGAATTAGTTATTTAATATTTCTCAAATATATTACCACTGCAGGCACCCTGTGTAACCCACAGGCCACATATCTTAATGTCCCCTACTAATATGTACACACATACAGAGATTTGCCACAAAAAAGGGTGTGCATTTTGTTTGGCTTTGAAGTTCACCTATGTTACTTTAACCAAAAGGGATAGCGTTGTGGGAGTTAAGGAGAGATCTGAGTGGATGGTGAAGTGGATTGCTGAAGCCTGCAGAAGCCCTGGGAGGCAGGAGGCAGGGCCTGGAGGTTCTGGCAAACCTGGCTGACCTTCCCCACCCCTTCTTGGCCCCTGGGATTCTCAGGGCCTCTACAGAGTCCCCGGCCCCCTTCGCAGACTTCCCATTCCTCAGATGGTCTTCACTTTGCTCCGTATCTGGCTGGCTGTGTTTGGTCTCATTTTGTCAGGTGTCAGAAGGCCTCCATTCATCTATTGTTTTGCTGGTGCCTGTGGGAGGCCTCACTTGCTGCACTGTGAGGCGACTCCCTGAGGGTATTTCTACTCCTGCTGTTTCACCTGTTGTACAGTTTTCCTGATCTTGTGCTGTGCAGTCTGGCTAGCAAAGAAGTGCCCGATAATTCTGACGATCACTTCCTTATTTTCGTGAGGCACAATGACTTCTGCACTGGTTAAGTTCTGTGGTTCATTCACGGTCTTGCTACCTTTGCCAGTCACCTGGCCAGCTGTGGGAGAGGGCACTCTGATATGGGCTTCCAGCTTCACTTCTTTGGGGTTAAAGAAGTTTTCTTCTTTCAGTTTCCCGAAGATCCGTCCCTGGGCTTTGATGGAGGCTCCGGCGAATCTTGCCAGCTGTTTGATGTGTGCCCCTTTCTTCCCGATGATGGTACCCACAGCCTGGGTTAGGATGAAGAGATTCACAATCTCCTGCTTTGGAGAGTGATGATGCGGGAACGGGCCAAACTGGTGATGAGGGTACAGGCTGGAGAAGTATCCGGAGTGGGTATTAACAGCCAGCATATCATTTTCAAAGGCCTCACGCAGCTTCTTCATAATCTCTATCTCAGCACTGGCACAGGCCTCTACTGTGCCCTTCACGGTGATGGTTCTTTCTGGGTTGTATATGCTCAAATCCTGCAAGGAGGAGATTGTTATCTTGGTCCCTGTTTCATGTTCAGTTTTCTTCACATTTCTGCCTTCTTTTGCAATCAGTCTTCCAACCAGCCCATTGTGGGCCATGATTTTCAGAGGAATCTCTTCGGCTGGTTTGGTCTCATCTGCCTCTTTCTGCATGATTTCAAGAATTGTGTGGCTGTGACATGCTTCAGAAGTCCCCTCTGGGGTGGCATGAATGGTGACAGGCTTCTCTTCAGCTCCAGAGTTCTCTTTTCTGTAGATGTCTAGCTGGGACTGGGTCTACTTAGTGATGTTCATTATGGTCAAGCCCTCCTTTCCAATCATGGCACCAAAAAACTGGGTGGGATCTGCAGCGGGAAATCTGTCTGGCCTGAGAAGAGTCTCCAGGGCATGGCCTTGCTTCTGGGAAGAGTGGTCCCCACCCTGGGCTCGCTGAGGGGGTGAAGGGGAGCTCACCTCTTCATCCAGGGTATAGGAAATCTTGAAGGAGTAGTTCTCAATCTGACGCCCACTTAGCTTCTTCATGGCTATTTTGCTGCTTCTCTTGTTGCATATGTGACGTTGACATCAGCAGTTTCTGTGTCTGTGTTGACTTGTTCCACATTCTCCACTGTCCCCTATTGAGCCAAAAGTGCATCCAACACCTCCCACCGAAGGTGAGGAGGTATGTTTCAAATCTGAATTTTCCTGTTCCTTACCTTTTTAGAGACTGAGTAATCAACCATGATTTTCCCATGCAATTCCACTTTACCTTGGCCTTGCCGCCGCCCCGTGCCCACTCCACAAGTCGGTTGGGAAGGGGCTTCTGCGAGGCCGGGTTCAGCCAGGCTGGGAGCAGAGTCTTGTGCTGGCTAGAGTTGGGTAGTGCGCGTGCGCGAGTTCCTAGTACATTATTAACTTTATGAAAGTCTTTGTAATTTTTCTAAGTCAAAATGTTCATAAACATTTAAATAAAAATAACACATTAGTAGAGGTTGCATTATATCCTGATTATTTGTATAATTTATAAAATTGTTTAATGTACAAGCATTAATAAAACATTTAAACTATATACATTTTCTATTTAATTGCAACAAGTCTCTCAAAATAATGCCCTATTTGGGATTTATTCACATTTATAAGATTGAATTAAAGGGAGAAATAGAATGTTCCAGGAAGGAGAATAAAATGATTAATAGTATCCAAGAAAATAATCCTTGACTCAAATATCATAATGAAAAAATATGAAGAGTATGAAAAGAAGAAAGTGTTAGAGAAAAATTAGGTCATCTAGAACACACCTTACTTTCTCAGTAATCCTAAAATAACAGACTTTTACAAGAGTGCTTTACAAACATTTCTGTGTAGATTTTTAATTAACGAATTGTTGGTATAGAGGAAAGAAAATGTAGTAAGTTGCTAGAAGTATCAACATCTTCAATGCTACCAAAAAAGTCTTGCTCCCGCATCTATTTCAGCTGAAATTGAACACCTTCTTTGTCACTACAGATGTGTAGAGACTATAGTAATAATGTAGCAGCTGACAGCAGGTGAGAAATTGAGTACCATGCTGTCATATTAAAAATCAACTCTTAATATGCTTAATAGAAACTTACCTTGAAAATTTATTTTAAATTAGATTCTACATTTATCTTTGTATTCCAAAAAGTCATTCTGTAATGATGATATTTGGCTTTTGCCACAGCTTAGTAGTGTGCTGTATTTTAACAATATGGAATGTAGTAAAATCTATACCTTTTCTTCTGTGTGCCTATCATATTTATTAATTTACCCAAATTATACAGAATGTTGGGTAAGTTTAGAGGAAAGTATTTTTAATAGCAAAATCCTGTGTTTTCAGCCTTAATTTTTTTAGAGGCTAGTTTCTATTTTAATTAATAATTTAGTAGGCTGCATATTATATATAAAATTTAAACAAGTTTTTATGTTTCAACATAGAGGAATTGCCAATTATTTTCTTCTTAACTAAGTGATGCATTACATTAAATCCACTGAAGTACTTTTCAACATAATTTACACAAATAAGTACTACCATATAAAAAATTTCCGCCTGTAATCCCAGTACTTTGGGAGGCCGAGGCGGGCAGATCATGAAGTCAGGAGATCGAGACCATCCTGGCTAACATGGTGAAACCCCGTCCCTACTAAAAATACAAAAAATATTAGCCGGGCGTGGTGGCAGGCACCTGTAGTCCCAGCTACTTGGAAGGCTGAGGCAAGAGAATGGCGTGAACCCGAGAGGCGGAGCTTGCAGTGAGCTGAGATGCACCACTGCACTCCAGCCTGGGCAACAGAGCGAGGAGACTCCGTCTCAAAAAGAAAAAATTTTTTTTCAGTGTTATTTCATTTTCCTTCAGTTCTTTCATGAGATAGTTATTAGAACCACTTACTGTGAATTAGAGATAATAGAGACATAAAACAAAAATGTGCTTTTTTCCCCTCTACAGTAGAAAACAATGGTAACCACTTATTTATTTCATTGTCAATCAATGAAAATAGAATAGTGTCTACTGGAGATGGGTGTGGAGATCTTAAAGTTTAAAAACAGCTGCATAGTGTCCAAATAAGTAATATAGGATGTATTGTAACAATGCAAGAACTGGTTTGATTTAATTAACTGTGGTTTAATATGTTGTGCATCTCACTCATGGTAAACCATGGTGGCATTTACTGGCTGATGCTTCAAAGCACTACTGTTTTCCATCTACTGTAATTGGTCAGTTGTGTTGTAGAGGCATTATATAAGGTCTGGAAAACAGTTCTGAAGGATTTTGCTTTAATGATAGGTGTAACATCTAGTCCATTTGTTGATGTCATTTTTTTTTTTTTTTTTTTAAAGACAGAATCTTGCTCTGCTGCCCAGGCTAGAGTGCAGTGGCACGATCTTGGCTCACTGCAACCTCAGATTCCTAGGTTCAAGCGGTTCTCCTGCCTCTGCCTCAGTCTCCTGAGTAGCTAGGATTACAGGTGTGTGCCACCACACCTGGCTAATTTTTGTATTTTTAGTAGAGACAGGGTTTGGCCATATTGGCCAGGTTGGTCTTGAACTCCTGGCCTCAAGTGATCCACCTGCCTTGGCCTCCCAAAGTGCTAGGATTATAGGCATGAACCACCGTGCCTGACTTGCTGATTTTAATTTGATGTAATCTCTAAACTCTGTTCTTAATGACTTTAAAGTTTGAAACTGTAATGGTTTTACCAAGTAGCTTTTAAATGATGTTTCCTGAAGCAGAGAACAGATAAATTTGAATGATATGTTTCCAACTACAGACAGCAGTGATCTTCATGTCCTATTACATTCACCCTATAAAATCACCTGGATGTTTTTAAAAAGGCAAGTGGAGAATGGAGAAAAAAGAGGCATTGCTCATGTGATATGTGTAGTGTTCTGAGATTTCTTACATTTGATAATGCTATGGTAGTTATCTTAGATATAAAGTAGTTTCAAAAATTCCAGTTCTGTAACCACATCTGATATGGTTTAGCAGTGTCCCCACCCAGATCTCATCTTGAATTCTCACGTGTCGTGGGAGAGACCTGGTGGAAAGTCTTTCCTGTGCTGTTCTCATGATAGTGAATAAGTCTTACAAGATCTGATGGTTTTAAAAAGAGGCGTTCCCCTTCACAAGCTCTCATTTTTTACCTGCCACCATCCATGTAAGATGTTACTTGCTCCTCCTTGCCTTCCCCCATGATTGTGAGGCTTCCCAAGGCACATGGAACTGTAAGTCCAATTAAACTTCTTTCTTTTGTAAATTGCTCAGTCTTTATCAGCAGTGTGAAAATGGAATAATACAACACCTTAACTTTTGAAGTAAATGAGATGCCTGATGGTATTTTCCCCCAAGTATTTTGTGTTTGCTTTTACAGGTACTTTTTGGATTACTTGATTAAAAATGCAAAAATTACTATAAAAATAGAGGATTATATCTCTTTAACATATTATCACTGTTATCTTTCAATACATTGACAATGCAAGGGTAATAGTTGAGGGTTTTTGTCTAAATGTTGGGGTAAGCAACCAGGCTAATGTAAAGTGGAGGCAAGGAAAATGTTTCAGTGAAAAGGAAAACAGGCCATGTAAATACATTGTCAGTGAAAAATAAGAAATGAATAAATAAATATTTAATAAAATTAATGACTGAAACAGAAAAAGTCACGAATGTTTTTGGATAATAGGCTATACCACAGGGATATAGAATTAGTTGAGAGGGTGGAACAGGAACCACCTGTTCCCCCAAAATTATTGAAATAAAGTAAAATAAATTTTAAAAAATTCATACAAAAAGAAAGTATTTGTTACCTGACCTGCATTATGCAATTTTTTTTTTTTTTAATTGAGAATGGCAAACTCCTTCTGAAACTCTTGATGGCCTTCAATTCTTCAATTTCAGGTCTTGCTGCTCTCATCCCTACTTCCTATAGGCAGTACTACCAGTAAGCTTCTGTAATAGGCCTCTAGGCAGTTCCAGTTCCTTTCTTAGGTTTGTAGGTCATGCTTTTCCATTGCCTGGAGTTCTTCAATTTACTCTACCCTCACCCTCTTTTCTGGTTTACTTTTCTTTATCCTTGAATATTAATTCTATAGACCAGGATAGGGGTACCTTTATAGTTTCAAAGTGCCCTATACTTCCACTGTCATAGTACATATATTAATTGTACATTTCTCTAAGTTAGTGTAAGAGTTTGTGGGAGAGTGTGTGTGTGTGTGAAAAGACAGTATCTTTAGTTAATAAGCACAAAATAAATATGTTTTGAATGAGAAGATTCTGGTTCTAGTATTTACTATTTTTAGATTTAGGAAACATTTATTAAATATTTAAATATTACTTCTTAGTCCACCCTGGGTCAGGGGTTTAGGGGAAAACTAATGGACACGGGGCAAGCTTAGGTGAAGGATGATGCTTGAGCTCAGCTGTGTAGGATGAGTTAATCTGGACCGAGTTGCTGATAAAAATAGAATAAATTTTGATAAGAACTTTTCCTCCAGTGTATTTTGGCATTGCTTTGTAGAATAAAAAATAAGTTAAAGGATGTTAGACTATAATAAAATTTATATTGAAAAAAACTTATGAGAAATTAACTTTATATGAAAATTCTAAAAAAGTCTGAAATGTACAGATGCTTCATGTTAATACTGACAGTTACTGGCTAGTTTATCTTATTTCAATTCATAATAAAAAAGCTAAAACAATTGTTTTTAAGCACTAACAGAATAACTGGGTCTTGGAAAATAAGTAGCATTATATGCAAAACGTGTAATATGCCAACTGGTGGCATTTTGCTTCCCTATAATTATTATCTAGTGAATGATAAGACTAGATTATCATTCTAGTGATATATCTAAAAATAAATTTCTTATTTATTTATATGTTATATGGTAAAACTTATATTTAGAATCTTACAAGGGAAAGGAAAAACATCTTTTCCCCCTCTCCAAAAATCTACTGAGAGAGGAAGGTATTTATTTGGCTTACCTGAATTACATAAGACAATATCTCAGACTTTCACCTGAGTAAGAATCACTTTGGTTCATGCTAAAATGCAGGTTCTTAGGCCAGTCCTGTTTTTGTTGGTGAGGCTCTTACATTTGACCTTTAATGAACATCCCAATGTTATCACATTCCAATGTGATAACAAATTGGAAAATAATGTGTATGTCAGTAATATGTAATTCAGATACTAACAACTGACCCTTATTCTCCTGGCCATTGAGTGGTGTGGCTGACACATTCTATGTAAATCTGAGGTTCTCAACAGGTTATATCCAATTCTGTCATAAATTTAGAGTAATCTTAAGTACATTGGATTAAATGTTGCTTATTGAATGCATGACATTTCACCTAGAATTCACAAAATCATTCAGATTACTTTATTCTTATCATCTGGGTACCCTACTTTGCTGAGCAAACTGTGTTACATTGGGTTTGTTTATTACAGTCTGTGCAAAAAGAAACATCAACAATATTACTATCATTTCACTTTGGTATTTCTGGTATTCCACTAATGCCTCATTTGTAATAGTTAGGTATATCTTTATCTTTCTAGTAAACTGTTTGGTTTTTAAAGAATAGACAATTTTAAAAATGTTGAAATATAGTATATATCCCTACCTGACTTTGTAGGGGATAACTTTCTTTTTAATCTTGGTTATTTCTTGATTATATGCTGCTTATAAAAAACACAAAGCTTAGACATTTACTTTGTTTTTTACCTTTTACAATTTTTGTTAAAGTAATACATATTCACTTTAATATGTGAAACAGTGCATTAATATGCACAGAAATATTTTTAAAAAGCTAATATCCTTTCCATCCCTTTTTTTCCCACCTCACTTTCTTTATTCTGATACAAACAAACACATGTATAGGTTTGTGTTGAGTATGTATTTTAATGTGATTATTTGCATATTTTGGAACTTGCTTTTTAAAAACACCATGTTGTGGTGGTTGTTCCAGCGTAACTGTATAATTATAACTTATTCTTCTTAATAGCTGTGTACTATTCCATATATGTAAGAGAGTATCATTATTTCTTTAGTAATTCTGTTTATGAACATTTAAGACCCTTTTTCGTTACTACTCATAATGGTGCAACAGATAACTTTGCTTATAGATCTCTATGCATTCATTTTCTTTCTGTTTTATTAAAGATACAGGATTGTGGGTCAAAAATAATGTGTATTTCAGTTTAATGAATTTCCTTTATAAAATAAATAACATTTTATATACTTGTTATAAAAATAGACTATAGAATATGGAAAACACATAGAATGAAATAAAAAGCATCTATAAATCTACCATCAAAACACAATCAATGTGCTAACAAATTGGAAGTTACTTTTTCAATTGTTTGTAATTATTTGCTTCTTTAGAATTCATTACATCAATTGTGTTGTAATCCTGTAAGGTTTATTTTTACCACAAAGAAGATTTCACAGAGTAATTTCAAATTCTGAATTTTTAATTTTTTTTTTTTTTTTTTTTTTTGAGACAGGTTCTTGCTCTGTCACCCAGGCTGGAGTGTAGTGATGTGGTCACAGCTCACTGCAGCTTCAATCTCCAGGGCTCAAGTGCTGCTACCTCCTCAGCCTCTTAAGTAGCTGGGACTACAGGTGCATGCCACCTCACCTAGCTAATTAAAAAAATTTTGTTTTTGTGGAGATGGGATCTCACTATGTTGTTTAGGCCAGTCCAAACTCCTGGGCTCAAGCGATCCTCCCACCTCAGACTCCCAAAGTGCAGGGATTTCAGGTGTGAGCCACAGTGCCAGGCCTAAGTATTTTTTTTAAGGCCCAAGTAGTTTGTTTTTAAGGCCCTTAAGTTTTAACTATAGATTTGTCTTTGTTGTTCCTACTTCTTTCACTTAAAGAGAACAGCTGAGAACTTCCAATGAAATTTGTAATATAATCTAAAAAGTGGAATATTGATAAAGGAAGAAAAAATAGCCCTGAAATAGAACTGTGCAAGCTTGAGTACTAGGTGTGGCATCTACCTGATTAGACATGGGATTTTGGTTAAGTTACTTGATGTCAGAACCTCAGTTTCCTCCAATATTTCCAAATTCAGGTAATAATGACTTACATTTTAAGATAGTTATTTGCAGTTGAAGAAAAAGAAGCAAAAATATTAAATAGTATGTTGTTACTTAACTTGATTCTGTCTTAGAACCAAAAATGTCAAAGTTTTCCAAACTCAATATCAGAAAGTTTCTTTTTGCCTCCTTGCAGTCCATCCTGATCGTCATCCCCATAGGCAGTTCTTATTCTGATTTCTGTCATCATAGGCTCAGTTTTCTGATTCTTTAAGTTCATGTAGGTGGAACTATACAATATATACTCTTGTATCTGGTTTCTTTCAACAGAATGTTTATGTGGTTTATTGATGTTATATGAATATAACATATTTCTATGCTGTGCAGTATTATGCTATGTAAAATTAGTAAACTATTCTAATTCTAAACTAATGTTATTAGTAAAATTAGTAAACTATTCCACTAAGTAGGATAGATTAATAGGCTCTAAGTGAAAAACAAGTCTTCTTTTAGCACCACTTTACCTTTCTTTTTTAGAGAAGGATGTTTGTATTCATGTATGTGTGTGCATGTATATATGTTACTGATAGATGGATATGTAGGTAGGTGAATAGGTAGAGTGGTAGTTTTGGTTTGAAAAATTGAGACGAATTCATATAAAACAACTATGAGTTATTACATCTTGGGAAAATGGAGCATGTGAGACCCACCTTTTATATACTTTTAAAAACTCATGTAATTATGAGTTTTGCCTTTTATGTTTTATGTCTTTCAGATGAGGGGAGGAGGAGCTATACCCCCTACCAAATAAATAAAAGCTTTTAAAATTACTTTTTTCTTTCTGCTCTGTTCCTTATTTCTACTGTCTTTCCAATTTTTTTTTCTAATTGTATGGGGAAATGTAGCCTTTAATTTAGCTCTTAACATTACAAGAGTTGCTCTTAACCTCCCATAAACAAGATTATTATGCCCATTATGGTTTTGGGGTGTGTGTGTGTAGTAGCTGGCTATTTCTGTCTATGATAATTTACCCTGTTCCCCCCATAACCTCCACTCCCAACGCATTTCCTTGAAGAGATCTTTTGAAAGTCCTGGTAGTTATTTACTAAATATAGTACTTTAAAGCAACGAGGTAGTATTCATTTAAGTAAGTGACAAATTTTTCAATATTTGGGAGTTAATATTTTAAACTCCCAAAATAAAGATTGATCCTTTTTGGCAATTTAGCCAAACCTTCAATATTTGATTGTTTAAAGATAGATTTAGTTTCTGATGAGTGAGGGAAACGAATCTGAAAAAAATGATATACTTTGCTGTACTTTTGTCATCATAGTTTATAATCAAATCCTTGGAAACTAATAGCATTAGTAAACAACAAAATAATTAGAAAATTAAAATACTGAATCATTAACAGATTGTTAGCAAACAATAGAAAATATTGGGGTTTTAAAAAAATGATACTGTTTACTATACTGAGGTAGTCAGCCTCAAAAGATGGCTATGAATCAGGCCTCCTAGTATTTATGCTCTTCTGTTGGCCTTTCCCCTTAAATCTGGGCTGTCCCTGTGACTTGCTTTTGACTTGCTTGTGGTAAAAGTGATACTGTTTGACTTCTGAGGACAGGTTATAAGGAGCCTTGCATTTTCCGTGCGAGTCACCTGGCATATGTGCTCTGGGAGAAGCCAGCCACCATATGTGAAGGCCAGTATCCCTGAAACTGCTATGTTGTGAGGACGCCTAAGCTAGTCACACAGAGAGGCTAATTGTAAGGAAGGAGAGAGAGAAATGCTTCTCTGACTCTCAGCTGTTGCAGTTCTTCCAGCTAAGTTATCAGACATATGAGTGACAAAACCATCTTGGATCTCCAGCTCGATTGAAACTTCAGATGATTCCAGCCCAAGCCACCATCTGATTGCAGCTACATGAGTGAGGCCAAACCAAGAACCACTCAGATAAGTCTAGAAAATTCCACAGAACTGTAAGAGAGAAATAATAGATTCTTGTTTTTAAACCTTAGTTTTGGAGGATTTCCATAGCAACAAATAACCAGAACAGGTATTTTTAATTAAAATTTGTCTTAAATATATTTTATCATGGAAAGGACCAAGATATTCTACTCATCCTCAGCATTTCACTCTTTTCTAGATGACAGTATTTTGAGCCAAGGGATATGATTTAAATAATTGACACAGAATTGCAGATAAAGAGAGGTTCTGGGGTTAAGAATCAGTTCAGCCAGAACCAATCTGAAGCATCTAAGGCTACTAGAAAGCTTTAAGGAGACATGAATCATACTTCAGGGACCCAACAGTAATGAGGGGGGTTCAGGTTGAATGCAAGCATTTTCTGTTTATAGTTAAACAGAACAATATAATAAGATATGCAATAATTTACTTTAAAGAAATTAAGTATAAAGCTTTCACTCTTTCCTCCTCATTTACTTTATTTTCTACTTTAGATGGCATTTTGGTGGCTCAGTTAAAATAATAAAGTTAGGCTTCATGTAAAGGGGTGGGATTTGTATCATATTAATGTGACTTCTAAGTCCCTTTATGCATTCCAGATAAGAGGAAATGTGAATCCCCTAATGCCAGAGACTGCTGTTTTTTGATTACTATCTCTGACCTCAAAGTTCACATAGTATATTAGGCATAGTGCATTCAGCTCATTTTCTAAGTTATCTTTATGTTTTGTCAACTGCCAGGTGGACTCTGGGCATTTTTTGGGGAAATGTGGTTAAGGTAGCCATAATTAGCAACTGCTTGAAATACTTACCAGGTATTTTAAAGAATATTAATAAGACCTCATTTAATTTGGTTGGCAGCTCTTAGATGATTTCTACAGTGATCATGATCATGTCTTACATTTTTATATATTAGCTAGCCATTTAATAATGTACTTGAGAACTAAATATTTTAATAGTATTTCCTTACAGTCTGATACAGCGTGCAATGTTAGGTAGTTAAATGTTGTCTAATACATAATTTTGAGCTCAATTAGCTTGAAATGGCAAGTTCATCTAAAGTACATATGAATAAAAGGGATTATAAGTATAGTGAAGTGTAACATAGAACTGGTAAATATTTTAAATATATGTACTCATTATGATTTGTAAATATTATAGCCAAAGCATGCAGTTGCAACAACTTCCAAAAATTAAAAACTATTTGAAAACTCTTTTTACATTTTACACTTAATAAACTAATTTGTACATAAACCACATTATTATTTATATTTAAAACTTAAAAAATTCACTTTCTCCAGCTATTCTAACAAGAACTTAATAAGTAGGCATTGCTTTTAAAATGACACAATCTACCAGTTATTTGGTAAAACTAGCATAATCATAAATTTCCCATCCATGCCTTTTCCAAAAATACTAACCCATATTGTTCTCTCTGGACCTGTTGTAGGGATGACTAATCCAACTGCTGAGGTCTCCCTTTATGTGTTTGATGGAACACTTGGCTTGCTGGACTACAGCTGTGTGTTTATGTGCAGTGCACACCTGCAGGGGCCTGACAAATAGCTGTAGTATGCAGAGGATACAAAATTACCCTGGCAGTGCTGCAAATAAGGAAGTTTCTGTTTTGAAGTCCATATGTGTGTGTGCTTGAGATGCCAGCTGGTGTATTTATGTTGCATGCACAGATGTAAAACTGCCAACTGATTTTATACCAAATAAAGTCTAATCTTTTTATACGTACTTTGTGTCAAAGTTATGAAGTGGTATGTAAGAATATTCTCATGACTTAGCTCTTTTAAAATAAAAACTGCTATTAAAAATGTGAACTCATAATATCATTAGGAAAGAGAGGAAAAAGGATAGTGATAGAGATGGTATTTCTTAACTATTATCCTGTGTATAATAATGTTATTATTACTATATCATTAGATAAGTAAAGTTTTGATGTATTATAATCATGAATGATATATATTCTCTTTTGTGACTAGAGTCAGTCAGGTCTTTATGAAATCCCAATTTATGAATACTGAAATGTGAAAGACAAATTTATATAATTACTTGACTTGAAGGCTTTGGCTATTCTATTTTTCAAGTACATTTGATTTTAACAAGTTGAAAGGATGGTGCATTTTTTGCCATTTTTAGAATGTATTTAAATTTGTTCTGAAAGAAATATTAGTGTTTATAAATACCAGGGATAATATTTCCCAAGTCTATGGAAATTTTAAAACCAATATAAAAATAGTGGAAAAGCCAGTTATTCAAAAGAACCTTTGAAAGAAGCAATTGTTTTTGTTTCTTTTAATATGTCTTCTCTGACTAAATGAAGAAATATATTTTATTGACTGTGTCCGTCCCAAACAAGAATAATGATTTGATTATTAGATAATTGATCTTCAAATTAATATTTGCAAATGAGATACTGTATATGTTACTTAAGTGCAAATGTAGATTAGAGTGGAAGCTTTTTTTAAAAATTAGTGTTGGATATATTCATTTTCTCTAAGAACTATCATTGCTTATGAAGCAGTGATTTTTTCCATATATAATTGGTTTCTTTGTTTTCTTTTTCTTTCTTTGTTTTTTTTGGAGATGGAGTCTCGCTGTTGTCAGCCCGGGCTGGAGTGCAATGGTGCGGTCTTGGCTCACTGCAACCTCTGCTGCCTGGGTTCCAGCAATTCTCCTGCCTCAGCCTCCCGAGTAGCTGAGATTACAGGCATCTGCCACCATGGCCAGCTAATTTTTGTACTTTTTTTTAGTAGAGGCGGGGTTTCACCATGTTGGCCAGGCTGGTCTCAAACTCCTGACCTCAGGTGATCCACCCACCTCGACCTCCCAAAGTGCTGGGATTACAGGCATGAGCCACCATGCCCGGTCCATATATAATTGGTTTCTAATATTAATGGATATGTTTCAGTTGAATCATTTTCAAAAGGATTGACTTTTACTATATTTGAAATATATGTACAAATTAAGAATTTTTAGACATTGCTTAACAATAGCTGTTATCAGAATTTGTTTTTGTTTTATTTATAACCTCTTTATTGTTTTGTATCGTTTTATATGTATAGGTTTATAAGTATTTGCAAATGGAGGAAAGTAGTTCAAGTGCTTTTCAAAATCATGTTAACTTTCTTATTAGAAACTTTTAATGGTACTGTAAAAATATGTTGTCGTATATAATCTTGTATTCAGTTTTGCATTTGAAACACACTGAATTTGTCTTTCACGTAAGTATATCTAGATATATTGATTCTTCTGATATTAATGTAAGTTATAATTGAGTTCTGATTTTTTACTTATAGAATTGCCTTATCATAGTTCCTTATTTGACTGTATTTTACTGACATTTTGTATGCTTTCCTAATTATTATTTTTAGTGATAGTGTCAAACTTTAGTTTGTAATGCCTTTAAAAACTTACATAGTGTTTAATAGGCATGATTCCTTTTTCTTCAATGGTAGGCATGATGCCTTTTTTTGTCATAAAGGGATGTATATTTGCTATTTTTTCTAGCATAATTTTACTTGAACTTTCACTGTAATTAAATTTCAGCAAATGCGGGAAAGGCCTGAGCTTTTAGCATTGTCCCTTAGCCTTAAAGTCTAAATTTTGACTAAATCAGGCATCTTAATTCATGAAGAACGTTTGATTTGGAATAAGTTTATTTATATATAATGAGACAGAAAGATGGACTAGAAACCACATCTCCCAATGGCTGACCTGAGGGACAAGATGTTATTGACAAAATATACAATTACTTGTATGATAAAAAGTGCATGAAGAAACCAAATACATCGATTTCCCAAATGAAAGGTAGTATGGTATACTTGAATTAACTCTTGATCAGGAGACATACAAAATTCTAGCCCTGTAACACACAGTTGTATGTTATTAGACTAGTTTCCTGGAGCTTTAGTTTAGTTTAATTTTTCTACCAGAGAAAGGGGATAGTAATTCTGATTAATATTGATGTAAGTATTAATAATAAGATAATGGACATAAAGCTGTTCTGTGGTCAGGGTGTGGAGCATGTAGTAGATGTTCAATAATAGTTGACTTTTTTTTTTTTAAAGCAGTAGTAGTAACAGTTTGAAAAAGTTCATTCCATAGGAAATATACATGTAAAGTTAACTCAGAAAAGGATAGACATAAGAAAGCTTCACTGATGCTTTACGTTTTTTCCTGAAAATATATTTTAAAGAAAGGACCAAACCTCAAATTTTTACAGCTAAAAGAATCTTTTATTACTTATTTGAGAGATTATGTTCAATACATTGCTTGGTTATTTAGTGCTAGGGCCAACTGCCTTTAGTAGGATATCACTTCAAACACTGCTGCCGCCACTGCAGGTTGCAAGCACATGATTGAAGGCTTCTAGTTCTCAGCTCATGCCCAGATGTCTTTCAATAACTATAGCCAGTAATTTCTTCAAATTGCTCACTTTATCAGCAGCACATGTCATCAATCCTGAAGTGGTTGGTCAAGTCAACTGCAGAATCTTTAGCTTATAGACACAGCTGCAAACAGGTGAACAGGCAGAAAGTAATTTGTGCAGCTTGGTGGCTGTCAGACGAAAGACAGACAATCTGTGTTTAAAACAGATTGCAGGCCCCGTATGGGCCAGACAAAAGGGATTTCTCCAACTGCAAATAATTCTAAGGTTAACATATTTTCCTTTCTGCCATTAGGTGATTTGTTAAAATTGGAAACAATGAACATTATAAATCTACACAGAAACTGGAGACAAGATGAAAGAGAAAATCAGATCACTAAATAGGTTTACATTTGTCTTTCCAAAGAAGTATAACTGGCATTCATATAAGCTGTTTTCTCACAAATTAAGCCAAGTTATAAAATAATTCTTTGAAACTTACAAGATTATAAATATTTCAAGTTGCATTAAGAATTACTGGTATTAAAAAAGCAATGAACCTTGAACAGTCCAGTTTTTATAAGTAGTTTTTAGAGTTAATTGTTAATTTGTAGATGTTGGAATTTGCTTCTTTAAAAATATTATTTAGTATTTTTCTTGCAGCTTTATTAAGTAGATTTTAAAACTAGCATATGCTAGATATAACACACTTTTCAGCACATAAAATCTACCATGGTTACAGAACAAAAATTCATATGGAGAAAAATATTCTGAGGACCTATGCATTTAAAAAAGTTGTCCTCACATTTTTTCCTTTGGAGTTATTTAGATCAGACTCTGAAAGATACCTGAATCTATCTGTAAAACAGTTATATTTTAGAAGATAGTTCTACAATAACACTAAGAATATTCATCATTTTTGTCCATAAATCTCAAAATGATAAACTTATGAGAGTCTGAATCAGCAAAGTTATTTCTAAACAGTATTGGACCATATAAGTGCCTACTCATTAAACTAAACAGGAAGAAGGGCTATACTACATTAGCTAAATGGGTACCTCATGACAGAAGACTACTGAAGAAGATAGACACACTATCTTTAAGACACACTCTCTTAAATATTTAAAAAAGTTTAGATATTTAAAATATGTGTACATGTGTAGTGCATGGATGCATGTGTTTGTAGGGAGGAACACATGAGAAATAATTGAGTAGTCCTTTGTTTTCTACCAGAGCTTATGTCTATGATATAGAGAACCGTAAGTGAATGTTACTGATTAATTCTCTTATTTTTGGCTCTCTTGTGCTTTCTCTCTTGTTTCACAATCAATTTAGTATTGTAATTGTTTTTAATAGGTAATGATCTGTGTAACATCGTGTTTCAGAACACAGTCCTCAGTGTCAAATTATATTTAAGTTCCAATTTGATAATACTGTGTGATTTTTGAACAAGTTACTTAACCTACCAAATCCTTAGTTTTTCAGTGGTGATAGTGGCTATTTATTAACTTAGGTTGTTTTGTAGTATTAAAAACTCATATAAAGTATTGTGCCTTGTGCCTTGTACTTATTTAAAGCTTCAATAAACTTTAGGCATTTTCTGCTAGAATCCAAACATCCTGAGGAAAGGGAATGTTTTGGTCTTGCTCCTAGCTGCTTCCTAAGCATTTATTACCATGATTTGAACCTCTAAGAACTCGGAAGTAATCTGAATGAACTTGTCAATAGTTCTGTAATTTTTAGAGTCCACTGTGCTGATTTCCTTTAGTCATAATATTCCCTTCTTGCCAAATGCCTTGACCTTAAATATGACAACAATTCTTATTTATTTATTGAGACAGAGCCTTGCTCTGTCACCCAGGCTGCAGTGCAGTGGCGCGATCTTGGCTCACTGCGACCTCTGCCTCCTGGGTTCAAGCGATTCTCCTACCTCACCGTCAGTAATCCCAAGTAGCTGGGATTACAGGCACTCACTACTATGTCTGACTAATTTTTGTGTTGTTTTAGTACAGACAGGGTTTTGCCATGTTGGTCAGGGTGGCCTCAAAACTCCTGGCCTCATGTGATCCACCCACCTCAGCCCCCCAAAGTACTGGGATTACAGGTGTGAGCCACGGCACCCCGCCCTCATTTATTTTTTGGGTATAGACAAAGCGGTATGAATATTTTACTGTCTCTCATTTCAGTTTTTCTAACATTAGGAAATTGTTCTTGATTACAGCTGTTTGTCAAATACAGCTAGCTGTGGTGCCTCATGCTCACAGAATAATCTGGCATTAAAAATCAATTATATTTTACTGTTTTTTGTTTTGTTTTGTTTTTTGAGACTGGGTCTCACTTTCTCAACCAAGCCTTTTGGTCTCCAAACTTGCCCAACATGGTTCCACTCCATTCTTTGGCCAAAAATCAATGGGTTCAAGAGCACAAGTTTTAACTCTAGGACTTAATTTTAGATTTCTCATATCAAAATCGCTTTGCCTGTAGAGCAGTAGTTAGAGCTTCCAATATATGTTGACTTTCAGGCCCTACACCATACCTATTGTTTTGAAATCTCTGAGGATGGGGCCTGGATGTCGATCTTTCAATAAAATCTCTTTGTGTCTATCTAATGTGGACCCATGGTTGAGAACAAGTGTTCTAGGACAGAGACTGGCAAGTTATGACCCATGGGCCAAATCCAGCCCATCAGCTGTTTTTGACTGGAATGCAGTAACCATCATTATTTGGCTGGTTAGTTATTATCCATGGCTGTTTCATGCTACAACAGCAGAGTTAAATAAATGCAACAGAGACTGTATGTCTTGCAAAGCCTAAAATATTTATTATTTAACCCTTCATAAAAAATGTTTGCTGGCTGGGTGCGGTGGCTCAAGCCTGTAATCCCAGCACTTTGGGAGGCTGAGATGGGCGGATCACGAGGTCAGGAGATCGAGACCATCCTGACTAACACGGTGAAACCCCATCTCTACTAAAAAAATACAAAAAACTAGCCGGGTGAGGTGGTGGGCACCTGTAGTCCCAGCTACTGGGGAGGCTGAGGCAGGAGAATGGCATAAACCTGGGAGGCAGAACTTACAGTGAGCTGAGATCCGGCCACTGCACTCCAGCCTGGGCGACAGAGCGAGACTCCGTCTCAAAAAAAAAAAAAAAAAGGTTTGCAAACCCATTTTAGATTATGAGCTCTGATGCGGTGACTCACACCTGTAATCACAGCACTGTGGGGGGCCAGGGTAGGTGGATCATGAGGTCAGGAGTTCGAGACCACCTTGGCCAACATGGTGAAACTCTACCTCTACTAAAAATACAAAAATTAGCCGGGCGTGGTGGCACGCACCTATAATCCTAGCTACTCAGGAAGCTGAGGCAGGAGAATCACTTGAATCCGGGAGGTCGAGATCTCACCACTGCACTCTAGCCTTGGTGACAGAGTGAGACTCTGTCTCAAAAAAAAAAAACACAAACAAACCAAAACGAATAAAAAAAGATTATGAGCTCTGATTATCAACAGTTTTGCATATATTTTGTGTTTGTTGCTACTTCAGGTAATCCATTGGTGAATTAGCTAGATATTTTTGATTACCTTTTTATTTCTTGCCTAATAGTGAGCTGTTTGAGGGCAGGCTCCATATTTTATAGCTCTTTAAAATCCTCAACCCCTAATATAGCTAATTTTGCATAGTTGGGTGTAAGTAAATGTTCATTAATTGACTCTAGTTATTGGCCTTCAGTTATTGCATGAAGGTGCTAGTAAGGGACAGTGTGGAGCTTTTGATTTGTGCATGTTCACAATGATTCAGTGATATTTAGTGCATGTTCAGTTTTTTTTTTAACTCCTATTAAAATAGACATTATTGTGATTTAGAATATTACCAAGTCTTCATTGTATAATTACAGAAAATCCCTTAATTTTTTTTTCATTTCTGGAATTACCATCAACCTTCATTACTCATTGTTTGTACTTAATGTTTAGATCTAAGCTACAAAACAGCATACCATATTTTCATCATCATTACTGTTTTAAAAATTTGCCTTCATTCCTGTTTCAGGGAGTTTGGGCAATGCCTGTGATATTTGTGTCTTGAAAATAGTGGTCTGTCAGATACGAGGTTGATCCAATTTTAATAATAGTTTTTTCTACTTCTTGATCTTTAATGGATTGAAATTATCTTGGCTTTTGCTGGTAGTGTAGTCATAATAATTTTTAAATTGTGAGTGCTCAAGGGAGAAAACAGATCCAAAGTGTCCTGTATTGGTTCTGTGTTATTCCCCTGGAATGATGTGTTTGACTAGTTTTCTTTTAAACTATTAACTACATAAATTTTGTTCAAGGCTGGTGTCTTAGCATTTGTATTACAACTATAGTTAGTACACATACATGTCTTCTATATTCATTAAGAAAGATCACTATCTTACATTGTTTTTTTCATTTCACTTGTTAAATAAAGTGAATATGTTATTTAGGGCAGGGAAAAAAATTAGGCAATCAGGCAGGTTGCTGACGGCAGTCCAAATGGCTGATCAGAGAGTCTTTATATGCATTGGTAATGTGTTGTGCAATATAAGCTGAAATATATTCCACAAGGGAGGAAAACGGAATAGGTTACATACACTGTTCCTAAGTGCAATGAATATAAAACTCCATTACTCACTTTAGGCAGGTGCTTTTTATATGAGGCTTTAAAGTAATATAAAACTGCTGGTGAAATGATTGGTTTATACAGACACCACTTAGCTTCCAGTGCTCTAACCAGATAAAGAGACTAAAACTATTAAGATGTTTCTTTAATGATTCAGGGATTGATGTTTAATATTCTTTTGGTATAGTGACCTGTCCCTATAACATTGTATAGTTATGAAATTTGTGTGTGACTTGGTTATGAAAGACTTTTTTCAGGGAAAGAGGAAAAAAGTTCTTATTTGTTAATGA
Source organism: Theropithecus gelada (assembly GCF_003255815.1). Classification (NCBI taxonomy): domain Eukaryota; kingdom Metazoa; phylum Chordata; class Mammalia; order Primates; family Cercopithecidae; genus Theropithecus; species Theropithecus gelada. The sequence continues at coordinate 101,546,646 of NC_037676.1, forward strand.
TAAGGAAATGAATCTCTCCAAAATTTCTTTCAATGTATACATATATAGAAAGTTATATATCTGCATTTAAAAATATTTTTGAAGGACTTTCTAAATACGTTTCTTGGTAGTTTTTTTCAGCTTTTCTCCAAGAACGATTGAACATTTTATAGGCATTAAGATTGAATAAATTTTGTAATGTACAATAACTCTCTTTAGGATAACTCTGCAATTGGTTGATGAACATTATGAAGCATTAAAATGTGTATTAGTTCATAAAGATTTGTAGTGATCTCACTTATATATACAAACCGCTATATTTCTCTTTTTTGACACTTTTACAGAGAACAAGTACCTGCTTATTGTTTTAACGCTGAACATTCTCTTATGAGTGAATTTTTATAAACTAAAAGGGACGTTAAAAGGATAACAAATAGGCATTTTTCGAATTTGTTTTAGGTTCTAAATATTTGAACCAGATGGTTTTCTTTCTAAATCTGTCATTGATTGATTGATTAATTGATTTTCCCTCCCTCCCATCCCTCAGTGCCTCCATGTCTCCCTCCCTTGAGCTTCCCCCTCACCCCCAACCCCGCTTCCCCTTATTAGGTGACATTTACATACAATCAGCTATTTTACAGTTTATGATTCAGTGGTATTTAGTGCATTCACAATGTGCAACTACCAGGCCTCAGTTTCAAAATATTGATATCACTCCATAAAAACACCCCATAGCTTTTAAGTAATTGCTCGTAATTCCTCCTCTCCCTCATCCCCTGGTATCCTCTAATCTTATCTACTTTTGTTTCTATGGATTTTCCTTTTCTGGACATCTGATATTCAAGGAATCATATATTAATATTATGGGACCTTTTGGTTTTCTCCAGAGATCTGGCTAAGTTGTTGTGTGTATCAACAGTTCATTCATTTTTTATTGCTCATAATATTCCATGGTATGGATGTACCATGGTTTGTTAAATAATTTATCTGTGGAAGGACATATTTGTTGTTTCCAGTTTTTGGCTATTACAATAAAGCTGTGATAAACATATACAAGTTTTTGTGTGAACATGCATTTCGTTTCTCTGGGAGTAATGCCTCAGAATACAGTTGCTGGGCTATACGGTAGTTGAATGTTTAAATTTTTTTTTTGTTTTTGAGACAGAGTCTCGCTCTGTCACCCAGGCTGGAGTGCAGTGGCGCGATCTCAGCTCACTGCAAGCTCCGCCTTCCAGGTTCACGCCATTCTCCTGCCTCAGCCTCCCAAGTGGCTGGGACTACAGGTGCCCACCACCACGCCTGGCTAATTTTTTGCATTTTTAGTAGAGACGGGGTTTCACCATGTTAACCAGATGGTCTCCATCTCCTGACATCGTGATCCGCCTGCCTTGGCCTCCCAAAGTGCTGGGATTACAGGTGTGAGTCGCCGCCCCAGCCTGAATGTTTAATTTTTAAATGAATGGATATGACTGTGTTTCAATAAAGTTTTATTTATAAAAGGAAGTGGGCCAGATTTGGCCTATGTGGTTTGTCTAACATGGTTATAGGAAGAAGGAATTGGTGGATAAATATCATGGCTTTGTTAACGCCTATTTAATCATGTTCCTTAAATATATTGTTTAGTAAACTTCTTTATAGAATTACCCATATAGTAATTTTTGTTTTCAAATAGTAAACTTAAGATGATATCCCATTTCATTCCTTATATTGGTAATTTATAGTTTCTCTCTTTCTTATTAGAGTTTTTCAGTTTTATTGGTCTTTAAAAAAGTTTAAAAAATCAATTTAAAATTTTAAATACAATTTTTTTATTTTTAGAATTTTGAATATAAATTTTGTTGATTTCTGCTACCTTTGTTATTTTTTGCCCATGCTTACTTTGGTTTTATTTTGCTTTCCATGTTTTTGGTGTTTTAGGTGAGAGCTAGATTATGGAATTAAGACTTAATTTTACTGTGCACATTCGGTGCTATACATTTCTCTCTGTGTACTGCTTTAGTTGTGGCCCACAAATTTTGATATATTATGTCTTCGTTCAATTTTTTTCTTCTATTTCATTGGAGAATCTTTGGCTCATGGACTATTTAGATCTGTTTAATTTCCAAGTTTGGGGAGATTTTCCTACTACTTTTTAAAAAATTGATTTCTAATTTGAATCTAATGTGGTCCGAGAACAAACTCTGTATAACTTCATTTATTTTAATTCTGTTCATTTCTGGTCCAGTATAATATTGTCTACCTTGTTAGCTGTTTCATGGGCATTTGAAAAGAATGTGTATTCTGCTGTTCTGTAACCTAGAAACAGCTTATTAGTTGATGGCGTTTTTGACATTGTCTATATCCTTGCTGACACTCTGTCTAGTTGTTGTGTTTGTTGTTGAGAGGGGTATCGAAGTGTCCAAATATAGTTGTAGATTTATTTTTTCAGCTCTATCTCTTTCTGCTTTACGTATTTTATAGCTATGTTGTTTGGTTTATACATATTTCAAGTTGCTGTGTCTGTTCAGAGGATTGGCTCTTAGGATTTTTTTCCTCTTAAACCTACTTTGTTTGACATTAAAATAACCAGTTTTTTAAAAAAATATTGAGATAAAGTTCACATAACAGAAAACGTATCATATAGCTATTTTAAAGTGTACAATTCAGGAGTTTTTAATAAATTCATATAGTTGTGTGGCTATCACCACTCTCTAATTTTAGAACATTTTTATCTCCCCAGAAGAAACCCCATACCCATTAAGCAATCATTCCCCATTCTCATTTCCCCACAGCCCTTGGCAATGACTAATCTACTTAGTGTCTCTGTGGAATCCTGATTTTGAATATTTTCTATAAATGGAATCATGGAATATGTAATGTTTTGTATCTGATTTATTTCACTAAGAATATCTTATACAAGCTTTTGTGTGGACATTCTTATACAAGCTTTTGTGTGGACATATATTTTCAGTTTCTTTGGTTATTTACATAGGAGATGTACTGCGGGATCATATGGTCACGTTTGATTAACTGCAAAATTGTTTTCCATAGCAGCTGGACCATATGACATTCCTAGCAGCAATGTATGAGGGTTTCTTTTCTTTTCTTTTTTATTATACTTTAAGTTCTAGGGTACATGTGCACAACATGCAGCTTTGTTACATATGTATACATGTGCCATGTTGGTGTGCTGCACCCGTTAACTCGTCATTTACATTAGGTATATCTCCTAATGCTATCCCTCCCCACTCCCCCCAGCCCCCAACAGGCCCAGGTGTGCGATGTTCCCCTTCCTGTGTCCGAGTGTTCTCATTGTTCAATACCCACCTATGAGTGAGAACATGTGGTGTTTGGTTTTCTGTTCTTGCGATAGTTTGCTGAGAATGATGGTTTCTAGCTGCATCTATGTCCCTACAAAGGACCTGAACTAATCCTTTTTTATGGCTGTATAGTATTCCATGGTGTATATGTGTCACATTTTCAAAATCCAGTCTGTCACTGATGGACATTTGGGTTGGTTCCAAGTCTTTGCTATTGTGAATAGTGCTGCAATAAACATATGTGTGCATGTGTCTTTGTAGCAGCATGATTTATAATCCTTTGGGTATATACCCAGTAATGGGATGGCTGGGTCAAATGGTATTTCTAGTTCTAGATCCTTGAGGAATCGCCACACTGTCTTCCACAATGCTTGAACTAGTTTATAGTCCCACGAACAGTGTAAAAGTGTTCCTATTTCTCCACATCCTCTCCAGCACCTGTTGTTTCCTGACTTTTTAATGATTACCATTCTAACTGGTGTGAAATGGTAGTATCTCATTGTGGTTTTGGTTTGCATTTCTCCGATGGCTAGTGATGATGAACATTTTTTCATGTGTCTGTTGGCTGCATAAATTTCTTCTTTTGAGAAGTGTCTGTTCATATCCTTTGCCCACTTTTTGATGGGGTTGTTTTTGTCTTGTAAATTTGTTTGAGTTCTTTGTAGGTCCTGCATACTAGCCCTTTGTCAGAGGAGTAGATTGCAAAAATTGTCTCCCACTCTGCAGGTTGCCTGTTCACTCTGATGGTAGTTTCTTTTGCTGTGCAGAAGCTCTTTAGTTTAATTGGATCCCATTTGTCAATTTTGGCTTTTGTTGCCATTGCTTTTGATGTTTTAGAAATGAAGTCCTTGCCCATGCCTATGTCCTGAATGGTATTGCCTAGGTTTTCTTCTAGGGTTTTTATGGTATTAGGTCTAACATTTAAGTCTCTAATCCATCTGGAATTAATATTTGTATAAGGTGTAAGGAAAGGATCCAGTTTCAGCTTTCTACTTATGGCTAGCCAGTTTTCCCAGCACCATTTATTAAATAAGGAATCCTTTCCCATTTCTTCTTTTTGTCAGGTTTGTCAAAGATCAGATGGTTGTAAATGTGTGGTATTGTTTCTGAGGGCTCTGTTCTGTTCCATTGGTGTATAAGTCTGTTTTGGTACCAGTAGCATGCTGTTTTGGTTACTGTAGCCTTGTAGTATAGTTTGAAGTCAGGTAGCATGATGCCTCCAGCTTTGTTCTTTTGACTTAGGATTGTCTTGGCAATGCGGGCTCTTTTTTGGTTCCATATGAACTTTACAGTAGTTTTTTTCCAATTCTGTGAAGAAAGTCATTGGTAGCTTACTGGGGATAGCATTGAATCTATAAATTACCTTGGGCAGTATGGCCATTTTCACGATATTGATTCTTCCTATCCATGAGCATGGTATGTTCTTCCATTTGTTTGTGTCCTCTTTTATTTCATTGAGCAGTGGTTTTTAGTTCTCCTTGAAGAGGTCCTTCACATCCCTTGTAAGTTAGATTCCTGGATATTTTATTCTCTTTGAAGCAGTTGTGATTGGGAGTTTGCTCATGATTTGGCTCTCTGTTTTTCTGTTATTGGTGTATGAGAATGCTAGTGACTTTTGCACATTGATTTTGTATCCTGAGAGTTTGCTGAAGTTGCTTATCAGCTTAAGGAGATTTTGGGCTGAGACGATGGGGTTTTCTAAATATAGAATCATGTCATCTGCAAACAGGGACAGTTTGACTTCCTCTTTTCCTAATTGAATACCTTTTTTTCTTTCTCTTGCCTGATTGCCCTGGCCAGAACTTCCAACACTATGTTGAATAGGAGTTGTGAGAGAGGGCATCCCTGTCTTGTGCCAGTTTTCAAGTGGAATGCTTCCAGTTTTTGCCCATTCAGTATGATATTGGCTGTGGGTTTGTCCTAAATAGCTCTTATTATTTTGAGATATGTTCCATCAATACCGAATTTATTGAGAGTTTTTATCATGAAGGGCTGTTGAATTTTGTCAAAGGCCTTTTCTGCATCTGTTGAGATAATCATGTGGTTTTTGTCTTTGGTTCTGTTTATATACTGGATTACGTTTATTGATTTGCATATGTTGAACCAGCCTTGCATGCCAGGGATGAAGCCCACTTGATCATGGTGGATAAGCTTTTTGATGTGCTGCTGGATTCAGTTTGCCAGTATTTTATTGAGGATTTTAGCATCGATGTTCATTAGGGGTATTGGTCCAAAATTCTCTTTTTTTGTTGTGTTTCTGCCAGGCTTTGGTATCAGGATGATATTGTCCTCATAAAATGAGATAGGGAGAATTTCCCCTTTTTCTCTTGATTGGAATAATTTCAGAAGGAATAGTACCAGCTCCTCCTTGTACCTCTGGTAGAATTCTGCTGTGAATCTGTCTGGTCCTGGATGTTTTTTGGTTGGTAGGCTATTAATTATTGCCTCAATTTCAGAGCCTGTTATTATTGGTCTATTCAGAGATTCAACTTCTTCCTGGTTTAATCATGGGAGTATATGCGTCCAGGAATTTATCCATTTCTTCTAGGTTTTCTAATTTATTTGCATAGAGGTGTTTATAATATTCTCTGATATTAGTTTGTATTTCTGTGGGATCGGTGGTGATATCCCCTTTATCATTTTTTATTGCGTCTATTTGATTCTTCTCTCTTTTCTTCTTTATTAGTCTTGCTAGCGGTCTATCAATTGTGTTGACCTTTTGAAAAATCAGCTCCTGGATTCATTGATTTTTTGAAGGGATTTTTGTGTCTCTATCTCCTTCAGTTCTGCTCTGATCTTAGTTATTTCTTGCCTTCTGCTAGCTTTTGAATATGTTTGCTCTTGCTTCTCTAGTTCTTTTAATTGTGATGTCAGGGTGTCAATTTTAGATCTTTCCTGCTTTCTCTTGTGGGCATTTAGTGCTATAAATTTTCCTCTACACACTGCTTTAAATGTGTCCCAGAGATTCTGGTATGTTGTATCTTTTTTCTCATTGGTTTCAAGGAACAACTTTATTTCTGCCTTCATTTCGTTATGTACCCAGTAGTCATTAAGGAGCAGGTTGTTCAGTTTCCATGTAGTTGGGTGGTTTTGAGTGAGTTTCTTAATCCTGAGTTCTAGTTTGATTGCATTGTGGTCTGAGAGACAGTTTGTTATAATTTCTGTTCTTGTACATTTGCTGAGGAGTGCTTTACTTACAATTATGTGGTCAATTTTGGAATAAGCATGATGTGGTGCTCAGAAGAATGTATATTCTGTTGATTTGGGGTGGAGAGTACTGTAGATGTCTATTAGGTCTGCTTGGTGCAGAGTTGAGTTCAATTCCTTGATACCCTTGTTAACTTTCTGTCTTATTGATCTGTCTAATGTTGACAGTGGGCTGTTAAAGTCTCCCATTATTATTGTGTGGTAGTGTAAGTCTCTTTGTAAGTCTCTAAGGACTTCCTTTATGAATCTGGGTGCTCCTGTATTGGGTGCATACATATTTAGGATAGTTAGCTCTTCTTGTTGAATTAATCTCTTTACCATTATATAATGGTTTGACCTTTGTTGGTTTAAAGTCTGTTTTATCAGAGACTAAGATTGCAACCGCTACCTTTTTTTGTTTTCCATTTGCTTGGTAGATCTTCCTCCAACCCTTTTTTTTGAGCCTTTGTGTGTCTCTGCACGTGAGATGGGTCTCCTGGATACAGCAAGTTGATGGGTCTTGACTCTTTATCCAATTTGCCAGTCTGTGTCTTTTAATTGGTGCATTTAACCCATTTACATTTAAGGTTAATATTGTTGATGGGTCTTGACTCTTTATCCAATTTGCCAGTCTGTGTCTTTTAATTGGTGCATTTAACCCATTTAAATTTAAGGTTAATATTGTTATGTGTGAACTTGATCCTGTCATTGTGATGTTAGTTGGTTATTTTGCTCATTAGTTGATGCGGTTTCCTCCTAGCATCGATGGTCTTTACATTTTGGCATGTTTTTGCAGTGGCTGGTACTGGTTGTTCCTTTCCATGTTTAGTGTTTCCTTCAGGAGCTCTTGTAGGGCTGGCCTGGTGGTGACAAAATCTCTCAGCGTTTGCTTGTCTGTAAAGGATTTTTTTTTTTTCTTTCACTTATGAAACTTAGTTTGGCTGGATATGAAATTCTGGGTTGAAAATTCTTTTCTTTACTAATGTCGAATATTAGCCACCACTCCTTTCTGGCTTATAGAGTTTCTGTTGAGAGATCCGCTGTTAGTCTGATGGGCTTCCCTTTGTGGGTAACCCGACCTTTCTCTCTGGCTGCCCTTAACATTTTTTCCTTCATTTCAACTTTGGTGATTCCGACAATTTTGTGTCTTGGAGTTGCTCTTCTTGAGGAGTATCTTTGTGGCATTCTCTCTATTTCCAGAATTTGAATGTTGGCCTGCCTTGCTAGGTTGAGGAAGTTCTCCTGGATAATACCCTGCAGAGTGTTTTTCAACTTGGTTCTATTCTCCCCGTTATTTTCAGGTACACCAGTCATACGTAAATTTGGTCTTTTCACATAGTCCCATATTTCTTGGAGGCTTCGTTCGTTTCTTTTTACTCTAAACTTCTCTTCTCCCTTCATTTCATTCATTTGATGTTCAGTCACTGATACCCTTTCTTTCAGTTGATCGAGTCTGTTACTGAAGCTTGTGCATTTGTCACGTAGGTCTTGTGTCATGGTTTTCATCTATATCAGGTAGTTTAAGGACTTCTCTGCATTGGTTATTCTAGTTAGCCATTCGTCAAATCCTTTTTCAAGGTTTTTAGTTTCTTTGCACTGCGTTCGTAATTCCTCCTGTAGCTCAGAGGTGTTTGATTGTCTGAAGTCTTCTTCTCTCAACTCGTCAAAGTCATTCTCCATCCAGTTTTGTTCCATTGCTGGCGAGGAGCTGCGTTCCTTTGGAGGGGGAGAGGCGCTCTGATTTTTAGAATTTCCAGCTTGTCTGTACTGCTTTTTCCCCATCTTTTGGTTTTATCTACCTTTGGTCTTTGATGATCGTGATGTACAGATGGGGTTTTGGTGTGGATGTCCTTTCTGTTTTCTGTTTTTCCTTTTAACAGTCAGGACCCTCAGTTGCAGGTCTGTTGGAGTTTGCTCGAGGTCCACTCCAGACCCTGTATCAGCAGCAGAAGCTACAGAAGAGTGAATATTGCTGAACAGCAAATGTTGGTATCCGATCGTTCCTCTGGAAGCTTTTTCTCAGAGGTGTACCCATCCATGTGAAGTGTGAGGTGTCATTCTGCCCCTAGTGGAGGATGTCTCCCAGTTAGGCTACTCGGGGGTCAGGGACCCACGTGAGCAGACAGTCTATCTGTTTTCAAATCTCAAACTCTGTGCTGGGAAAACCACTAGTCTCTTTAAAGCTGTCACACAGGCACATTTCCATCTGCAGAGGTTTCTGCTGCCTTTTGTTTGGCTATGTCCTGTCCCTAGGGGTGGAGTCTACAGAGGCAGGCAGGCCTCCTTGAGCTGAGATGGGCTCCACCCAGTTCGAGCTTCCAGGCTGCTTTGTTTACCTAGTTAAGCCTCAGCAATGGCGGGATGCCCCTCTCCCAGCCTTGCTACAGCCTTGCAGTTAGATCTCAGACTGCTGTGCTAGCAATGAGGGAGGCTCCGTGGGCATTGGACCCTCTGAGCCAGGTATGGGAAGGGATCTCCTGGTGTGCCATTTGCCAAGATCCTTAGTAAAGCGCAGTATTAGGGTGGGAGTGACCTGATTTTCCAGGTGTTGTGTGTTAGGGTTTCCCTTGGCTAGGAAAGGGAATTGCCTTCCCCCTTGCGCTTCCCCAGGTGAGGCGATGCCTTGCCCTGCTTTGGCTGTCACTCATTGGGCTGCACCCACTGTCCTGCACCCACTGTCCGACAGGCCCCAGTGAGATGAACCCGGTGCTTCAGTTGGAAATGCAGAAATCACCCATCTTCTGTGTCGCTCACACTGGTAGCTGGATGCTGGAGCTGTTCCTATTCCACCATCTTGACGCGGATCCCCGAGGGTTTCAATATCTTCACATCCTCGTCAACACTTGTTATTGTTTCTCTTTTTGTTATAGCCGTTTTATTTGGTGTGAAGTGGTAGCTCACTATGTTCTAATTTTTATATATTGATGTTTATATAATCTACTTTCTCCACCCTTTTACTTTCAACTTGCCTACATTGTTGTATTTGAAGTGAGTTTCTTATTGACTCCATATAGTTGGAGTATGTTTCTTTGATCCAGTCTGTCAGTCTTGTCTTTTAATTTGTATAATCAGAGCATTTATATTAAATGCAATCATTGATATGTTAGACTTTATATCTGCCATTTTATTTTTTGCTGTCTGTTTGATATCTCTGTTTTTCATTTCTTTTTCTGTCTTCTTGTGGGTTACTTGAACATTATTTAGAATTCCATTTTGGTTTATGTGTAGTAATTTTAAGTGTATCTCATCAAGCTTTTTAAATGATTATTTTAGGCATTACATTTCACATTTCTGACTCATTACAGTTAACTGGTATTGTGTTATGCCAGTTCAAGTGAAATATGGAATCCTTACTTGATCTTATGTTCCTTTACCCTCCCTCATTTATAATTGAAATATTTCCTCTGTGTATATGGAGAACCATATCAGATATTATTTTTGCTTCAACATGAAACATAGTTTAGAAAACTCCAGAGGAGACAGAATGTCTGTGTACCCTATTTTTGCTTGTTGTATTCTCTTTTCTCTCCCGATATCCAAAAAACCCTTATTTTATTCTTAACTTTCTGTTTGGAGATCTTTACCTCTCCTTGTATTGTAGATCTGCTTATGACACTTATTTTTTGTTTGTTTGTTTTAGTTTCCCTTCATCTCAGAGTGTCTCGTTTTCTCCTTCTTTCCTGAAGTATATTTTTGCTGAATATAGAATTTGGGGTACTTTTTTTTTTTTAAGCAATTGGAAAATGTCATGCTACTTCCTCCTGGCCTCTATGGTTTCTAATGAAATATCTACTGTCATTTCATTTTCCCCCCTCTATACATAAAGTGTAGTTTTTCTCTTGCTCCATTCAATATTTTTTCTCTTTTATTTTCAGAAGTTTATCCATGATGTGTGATGATTTCTTTGAGTTTACTCTGTTAGGGGCTAGCTCTGTTTCTGAATGTTTAGGTTTTGTCTTTTGTCAAATATTGGAAGTTATTAGCAACTGTTTTTCAAATTAATTGATTTTTAACTATATTATATTATATTAAATGAATTTATTTAGAGATGGAATCTCATTCTGTCACCCAGGCTGGAGTGCTGTGGTGTGGTCTCAGCTCACTGCAACCTCTGCCCCTGGGTTCCAGTGATTCTCCTGCCTCAGCCTCTTGAGTAGCTGGGATTACAGGTACCCACCACCATGCCTGGCTAATTTTTGTATTGTTATTAGAGACAGGGTTTCACCATGTTGGGCAGGCTGGTCCCAAACTTCTGACCTCAGGTGATCCACCTGGCCTCCACCCACCTTGGCCTCCCAAAATGCTGGGATTACAGAGCCACTCTTTTTTGAAGTACATTTTCTGTTTCATCTTTTTATTTCTCTCGTACTGGACTCTGATGACTTGAAAGGTAGATCTTTTTTCTAACTTTCTCATAGGTCCCTAAGACTCTTTTCTCTTTTTTTTCCCTTTCTGTTTTTTTCTGTATTTCACATTGGATAATATCTGTTGTTCCCTCTTCCATTTTAATGATTCTTTCCTTAGCCCTCTCCATTCTGGTATGGAACCCGTTTATTGAGTTTCTTCGTTTGGTCATTGCATTTTTCAATACTGAAATTTGTTTGGTTTGTTTTTATGTCATTGTTGTCCATTTTATTCTTTTTTTCCCCTACAAATTCCTGTTTCTTTGCCAAAATCTGTTTTCATTTGCTTCAAGCAAAATGTTAATTGGAGCATTTTTATAATGGCTGCTTTAAAATGTTTCTCAGATAGTTCTAACATCTGTGTCATCTCAGTGACATCTATTATCTTTTTTCATTCAGTTTGCGCCTTTCTTGGTTTTTGGTATTATGAGTGATTTTTATTTGAAACCTGGATGTTTGGATAGTGTTTTCCGAGATTCTGTGTTGTGTTTAAACCTGTGTTAGCTGACTTCCTCTGAAAATGCTCCTGCAGTGGAAGGGAACATGCCTCCACTTATTACTGCTAGGGGATGTAGAAATTCAGGGTTTCCACTTGGCCTGCATTGCTGTTTAAGGCCGAGGGGATTCTTGTTACTTCTGGCCTGGGGTCAATATTCTGGCTCTCAGTTAGGCCTCTGTTGATACATCACTGGCTTGGAGTGTTTAGATTGCCTCATTACTGCTCTAAGTGATGCCACCCCTGACATTATGTTGGTGGTGAGGTGGTATGTTATTGCTGCAGGTTGGTAAAATTTTTGAATCTCCACTAGGTCTCTCTTTACACGACCCAGCTGACAGAGGGAGAGGCATAGTCTTGCTGCTAGGTTGAGTTAAAAGTCTAGGCCTTCTCTTAACCTACTCTTACTCTACCCAGGCAGGGGTGTTGGGGTTCTTTTTAGAGTATGCTGAATATGGAAGTCTAGGCTTCCCACTTGATTTTTGCTGTTGTTGGTAGTGGTAGGTCCACCATTTTTAGAGTGGTATTTGGCTCGAGGAGACCAGTTTTTGCCTAAACATGTTCTGTTTTGCTAGGATACGTCTTTCTGGTCCTTTGGCTAAGGAGAGCAGGTTGGGATACTTTTTTCTGTCTGCACCCATTGGCCTTTCTGGGTTGCTGGCTTCTAGGATATATGAACAAAACAAAACCCATGATCCTTACCACCATGACATTTGCTGGGTCTACCTGTTCCTTCCTTTTTAAAGCTGACTAATAATTCCATTGTATGTATATACCACATTTTGCTTATTTATTCATCCTTTGGAATTTGTGTTGCTTCCATGTTTTAGCTATTATAAATGATGAAGCTATGAACACAGGTATACAAATATCTTTTTGAAACTCTGTTTTTAATTATTTTGAGCGTATACCTAGAAGTACGATTGCTGGATCATATAGTAGTTCTATGTTTAATTTCTTGAGGAACTATGATACTGTTTTCCACTGTATCATTTTACATTCCCACTAACAATATACAAGGGTTCCAATTACTCCACATCCTGGATATCATTTGTTATTTTGTGTGTTTTTTTTTTAAATAGTGGCCATCCTAATGGGTATGAAGTAGTATCTCTTTGTAGTTTTGATTTGCATTTTCTTAATTAGTAATGCTAAGCATATTTTCATGTGCTTATTGTCCATTTGCATATCTTCTTTGGAGAAATGTCTATTCAAGTCCTTTGCCCATTTTTGAACTGGGTTTTTTTTGGTTGTTATTTAGGTCTAGCAATTATGTATTCTGGATACCAGTGTCTCATCAGATAAGTGATTTGCAGAATTTTCTCAGATTGTTTCCCTCCATTTTCATAGCAGTCTAACTTCTTTTTGGCATTTTTCACAATGTTGAATATGTATATATTTGTATAATTTTTTTCATGACTGCTTCTTTCACTAGATTGTGAATTTCATGAGAGAAGAGACTGAATCGGTCTTATTTACTTGTCTAACTCCAGGCTGAGTCTGGTATAGAGTAGTTTCATAGTAAATATTTATTGAATGAATGAGTAAGAAAGGGAATAAAAGACATATGAATCAAAGGTAGTGCCACACATGAGTGACCATTAGTAAATGATCATGCTTAGGCACAGACAAAACTTGCATCCTTAAGCTAGGATGAAAATCTAGTGGGCGATTACATTTCAATGTGAGGGGAATATATATTCAAACCATAGCAGCACCTGCTTGCTCTAAACTTAAGTGAGAAACAGGTTACAGTTTTGTGCAGTAGTTCTTTATCATGAATTGAAGGGCTTTGATTGAAGTAGTAAGATTGGAATCTTGGTTGCACACAGAGTTCTTATAGTAAAAAAATAGCTTGTTGGAGTCTCAATTTCATAGTCAGGTAATTAGCCTTGTAGGATGACAATTTTGTGTTGTGGCATTAGTGAGAGTGCCTTGTGGCATACAGTGAGTTAAACTAAAGAAAGGAGAATGATCTGTGCATAGTGAGTAATGTACTTGTTTTTATTCCAGTGTGCTCTTTACCAGCTCCTTCCAAACACAGACGTGCATGTACGTGCCTGTACACACACACACACACACACACACACACACACACGATGTTTCTTTAAAATATAGTTTTGTCTTTATTATGACTTCTTTTATTTCTTTCAGCTAGTCATTTAGCTTCTTTAGCCATGCTTAAAGTATTTTAGAAAATCTTTACTGATTTCTCTTACTGCATTTATAACAAGGCGTTTTAAAATAGACTCTGTGTTTCCTGTGTAGTATTTTTAAATGACCTCATTTCATATTTGCCCTAATGCTGACATTTTTTTTTTTTTAAGTTAGTGCCCAAGAGTGATGGGTTTCCCTCTCCCTCTTTCCCTCTTGGGCTGTCAGAATATGGGGTTTAATATAATATGACTTTTACATAGTAGTGCTTCTTTAGATATTTGTACCAGTGGTTATTACTAAGAACTTAGTTTCATGTATTTTCTTCCCATATGTGTTATGAAATTAACTAATATGAGAAGCAGGCATTTTGTTTTTTTCTCAAGTTTTTATTTTCATATCTATGCCATGTGTTTTTTTAAGTTCATATATGTGGATAATACCAAATGATCATCATTGGGTATTATTATTTTAACCAATAAATTTTAGAGAAAAAAATCACTCTAATATTGCATCACTTTGTTATTGATATCACAACAATAATTAGTTATCATTCTTCTGCTGACATAGCTCTGAAGGCTAGGGGGAGATATCATAGTTTTGGAAAGTTTTCCTTTCTTTATCAGTTTATAAACAAATTTATAATTATTCCTTTAAAATTTTATCTCAGCTTTTATCACTACCTGACTTTGCCTAGTGAATATTTTTTCTATTGTATATTCAAAAACATAACTACTTCATTTAATTTAGTGTAAGTTTTCTTTGCCTCTAAAAATGTTGAAGATACATGACTATATTACTACCTGAAAGACTGTTTATTTCATATTCCATTTTGTCATATTTATGGTCTTCGATCCATTGTAGATAATCATGGCTTTTAGAGATAAAAGCAATCATAGTCATAACCAAGTCCAGTCCCTCGCTTTTTTCAGGTGAAGAAACTGGGCTACAAAGTTTTAAATGCAACATTATACAGCTTTTTGATGGTAGAGTTTTTACTAGAGTAAAGGTCTAGTGATTAGTGTATCTTTCAGTAAAGTCCCTTATTAATTTTTAATGTATATGAACTGAATTTTTCTAATCCCAGCTTGTATTGTTTATATTAACAGTAGAATAATGACAATATAGTATCTGACATTTACTGAGCATTTACCTGCCAAATGCACTACTAACCACTGTCCATTTATTATTCTACTCAGTGCTCACGATTACTCTGTGAAGTAGCTAGTGATTTATACCTATTTTACAGACGAGAAAACTTAGAGTAGTTTAATAAATTTCTGGGCTCATGATGTGTTCAATTTCTTTGCATATCCTGCAGTATTTAACCTCAGAAATTATGTATTTCTTCCTCTTCTATCATGGATAAAATCTTACGAGAAAATTCGTATATAAGCTACTTTTTGCTTAGGAAACGTATAGCAAGACTTCTAAAAAAATTTAAAAAACAAAGAGAAAATGAAAATTAGTGTTGGAAGTAGGCACTGATGTTTTTTCTGGGTTCCCCTAATGATCTATGGCAACCCCACTAACCAGTGGGTTTGGATTTTGATTACCAGAAGGGAGTTTGGGCAAGAAGGGAGGAATTGGAAGTGATGTTCCACTTCGGTAAGCTCATAACTTCAAAGCACTAGTGAAAAGATAGACCGTTTCAAAAATCTGTTTCACTCCAGATTTAACAAAGAAGATTCTTTGTGTTGGCCTTGACTGGGAAGAGAGAGGATGCTTTCCTGGAGATTTTGTAACCACAACTCTGTCCTCATTCAGATTTTAATTTCTTGCCTGACCTAGGAACTACAGAACTAATTAGTTAAAATGTGATCCTTAGTGGGTTAATTACATCCCTGAGTATCTAGTGGTAAGTACAAGTATTTGCTGTGGCACATACCCTTACATCTGACAATGTATGTGAAAAAGGAAAGCCTTGTGAAATGTAAACTCATAATCTAAAATTACAAAGAATTTGAGTAAATAATTCACCAAGAGCAAGACTGAGCAGAAACCTCCAGTGGCCAAATTCAACTTCTACAATGTCAGATAATATATCAGAAACAGTATAAAAGACTGTTTAAAAGTAATTGAAGAAGTAAAAGATGGAATTGAAATTACAAGAGAGACACAAGATACTATCATAAGGACTAGAGAATTTTTATAATGAAAAAAATTTGTGGAGGTCAGAAGTCCTTAATGGATTAAATGGATTAAACAGCAGATTAGACACAGCCAAAGACACTATAAGTGAACTGGAAGGTGGTTATAAAGAAGTTTCCCAGAGTGCAACATTGAAAATAGAGATGATGGCCGGGCGCTGTGGCTCAAGCCTGTAATCCCAGCACTTTGGGAGGCCGAGATGGGCGGATCACGACGTCAGGAGATCGAGACCATCCTGGCTAACACGGTGAAACCCCGTCTCTACTAAAAAGTACAAAAAACTAGCCGGGCGAGGTGGCGGGCGCCTGTAGTCCCAGCTACATGGGAGGCTGAGGCAGGAGAATGGCGTAAACCCGAGAGGCGGAGCTTGCAGTGAGCTGAGATCCGGCCACTGCACTCCAGCCTGGGTGACAGAGCGAGACTCCGTCTCAAAAAAAAAAAAAAAAAAAAAAAGAAAAGAGAGATGATATGTGAAATACAGTCAACAGATATGGATGCTAGAATGAAAAGATTATTTCTGTCAACTCTCAGAACTAGCAAGTGGGAGAGAAGCAATATTTATTGACTTTTTTACCCCTGACAAAATAGATGTGAGATGTGAATCTTCAGACCTGAGAATCATAAATTCCAAGCAGGAAAAATAAACCTAAACCTCTAAGTAGACACATTGTGGTGAAACTCTGGTGTACTAAAGATAAGCATGAACCTTTAAAAGCAACCAGAGGGAAAATAAATTAATGGCATGATCTGCCAACATATGTTATTCAGTTTCCTGCAGTTGGTGGTGAAGATGTCAAGGATAGAGAAAATTTATTTCTTCTTGAACATATATTATATTTGAGGCATAGTATTAACCTATTTGGAATAGGTTAATTGGCTAGAAAGGGGAGGATCACTAGATTGAATTGGATGGGATCACTAGATCCCTTCTTTGAAGTCCACATACAGTCTACTGATTCTCCCCTTTCTAACCAATGTGAATTATTGAATCTTTTTGTGAGACTATATCTAGAAGTTGTAAGTTCCTCTGTATTCTGAAGAACCAAACTCTGTCCCCTTCCAAATAAAAATACTTAATTTTCTAGTCTCTTGTACCCAGAAATGTTCTTATTCCCACATTTGGAATTATGACATAGTAGATCAATCAAAGTTAAGTAAATAAGCTTATAATGGAACAAGTCACTTGAGTTTTTGAGGTTTTTTTTTTTAATTTAATTTTTTAAGAGCAGTTTTAGGTTCACAGTACAATTGAGAAGAAGGTACAGAGATTTCCCATATACCCCCACCCCCAAACATGTATAGTCTGTCTCCCCTATTATCAATTTCGATATCCCTCATCAGAGTGATACATTTGTTACCTTCATGAACCTACACTGATGTGTTACAATTACTCAAATCCATAGCCTACGTTGGATTTTACTCTTAGTGTTGTATATTCTATGGAGTTGGGAAAATGTATATGATATGTATCCATCCTTATTCTATCATATAGAATATTTCACAGTCCTAAGATTTCTTTGTGTTCTACCTATTTATCCCATCCCCCACCAGCCAAACCCTAGCAACCACTGGTCTTTTTACTGTTTCTGTAGTTTTGCCTTTTCAAGAATGTAGCCTTTTCTCATTCTTTTAGTAATGTGCCTTATCATGGCTTGATAGCTAATTTCTTTTTAGCAGTAATATTTCTTGTCTGGATATACCATAGTGTCTTCATTCACCTACTAAGGGACATCTTGGTTGCTTTCGTGTTTTGGCAACTATCAATAAAGCTGCTATAAATATCTGTATGCAGTTTTTTGTGTGGACTTGTCTCACCTCCTTTGAGTAAATACCAAAGAGTGTGAATACTGAATGGTATGATAAATGTATATTTAGTTTTGTATGAAACTATCAAACTGTCTTGCAGAGTGACTGTAACCATTTTGCATTCTCACCAACAGTGAATGAGTTTCTGTTTCTCCACATCCTCACTAGCATTTGGCATTGTCAGTGAGGTTAATTCTTATTAGTAATGCAAATAAGTTTTCTAAGAACGTATGTGGTTAGTGTGACAGACATGTAGGAGAGATTGTGATTCATACAATTTAAGAGTTAGAAGCACATTTTATGTATTTATTTTATATTAAGAATTATGTCATAAGCAAGGCGGCAGACTGTATTGCTTTAAATTGAGGCGTTTAAAAATCATTCTGTCACTGTGAAGCTGAACTTTTACTTGTCAAATGTTTATTTGCCATTGTTATTGTTTAAAAAAAGAATTACATGTTTGTCAGTAATTGCTTGTTGACTCTTTTTGCTGGTGATTACAGCAATATGGACAGGGATTTCTGAGTTGCAAGTGGGGGTGGAACAATGAAAATTAAGCTCCTTTGCAGTGAGCTGAGATCGTGCCACTGCACTCCAACCTGGGCGACAGAGCGAGACTCTGTCTCAAAAGAAAAAAAAAAAAAAAAAAGAGAAAATTAAGCTCTACTGAACAGACTTTATGTTTTGTACCTTGTGAATATTTAAAGTTCAGTTCTGTCATTTAATGATCACTGTGAGTTGCACTTTTGAGATTACTTTTTGTTTCATGTTGTTATTGAATCTTAGAACTAACTAGCTTTCTTGGTACACCTGTCTTATTAGTATTTTCTAGCAAGCCACTTTTATTTAGGCTTTTCACTTTCTTCTTATGTGATAAATCTTCCCCTCATTTCACTTTCTCCTTTTATTCTTCCCCTGAAAGGATAATACTTACTTCTTACTATATAGTATAAAAGATTTGGAAGCTCTTGACTATCTCTTTAATGCATCTTTTAAAATAATTTGCTTCTTTCATCTTTCAGAAACCTTTATTATAGTTACACTCTCCTGTGATTTTGTTATTTCCCAGTATCAATATGGCTCCTAGCTGTTTGAATGTTTTGGATGGTTGTTTGTTGTTGTTGTTGTTTCAAACAGGGTCTGGCTTTGTTGCTCAGGCAAGAGGGTATTGGCAGGAGCATGACTCACTGAAGCCTCAGGCAATCCTCCCACCGCAGCCTCCCAAGTAGCTGGGACCACAGGTGTGTGTCACCATGCCTGGCTAATTTTTAATTTTTTTGTTGAGATGGGGTCCCATTATGTAGCCCAGACTTGTCTCAAACTCCTGAGCTCAAGTGATCTTCCTGCCTTGGCCTCCCAAAGGGCTGGGATTATAGGCATGAACTGCATCCGGCCAATCTTCTGTTTTATTTTATTAAATTGTAGCTTTGCAAGGCTTGTAACAAAAAGAGCAGTCTTCTGGCCCCCTGTCATCCTTACTGCTTTTTAGAGGCAATCATTTTTCAACTTTTTCTTAGATATATACCTCTAATCTAAATAGTAGTCTTTGTCACAGTTTTCTTATTTCCTGTGTTTTTCCATAGAGAAAGTCAGTGTTGGCCCTAAAAGCTAAATCATTCTCTGTGTTAGGCAGGGATATGTCAATGTTATCTACATACTTACTATTGAATATGAGGATATATTAGTTTTCTATTGCTGCTGTAACAAATTCCCATAAACTTAGTGCCTTAAAACAACACACATTTATTTTCTACAATTACGTAGTTTAGAAGACTGAAATGGGTCTCAGACTAAAATCAAGGTGTCAGTAGGGCTCCTTTTTAGAGGCTCTAAGATAAAACCCCTTTCCCTGCCCTTTCTAGCTTTTAGAAATTTCCTGAATTCCTTGGCCTGTGACCCCTTCCCCCGTCTCTAAAGCCAGCAATGTTACATTTCCGTGACTGTGCATCTGTCATCACATCTCTTTCTCTGACTCTTCTTTTTTGCCTCCTCCTACTACTTTTAAGGAGTCTTCTGATTACATTGGGTTCACCTGAATAATCTAGGGTCATCTCCCTATTTCAAGGTCAGCTGATTAGGAATCTGAATTTCCCTTTCCGTAATGATATGACATGTTCACAGGTCCTGAGATTTGGCATATGAACATCTTTGGGGGGGCCATTATTCTGCCTGTCATAGAGGATTTAGTTTTTAGGGCCAATACTCACAGCCTCTATCTCTTATTCCTTTTCCTAAATCTTTGAGTATAATTATATCACAGTTTTTGCTTAAATCTATACTAAGTATGAACGTATTATAAACATGTATGTATGAGTTAGAATATGCTACTATTGTGTTTATTTTTCTTATAAAACTTGTATTCTTGGAGTTAATAACTGTCTTGGAGTTAACTGTCTTTATTTTGTTATTGCTTGATTAGTGTTTCATGTACTTATTTTTAATTAATTCCCCCAAACTCTGGTATAAACGTATCATCTCTCAGTGCCTTCAGGTGCATGAGATAATTACTTTCAATTTTTGGAGTTATTAATTTTTTAAATGCTCTTTCCTCCTGTTTTTCTCTTTGTTCCCTAGGCCTACTATAGAGATGTCTTGAAATTTTCTTTTATCATTTTCCTGGGATTTCCTTTTCTCCTATTGAATCCCGTTTCTTAGACCACATATGTTACTCTTTCTTGATTTACTCTCTTTTTTAGATGGAGCAAAATCCTCTGGTTATCTTCCTGGTATAGGAAGTAAACTTTTTTCAGGTCTGACATGTTTGAATGAATCTTCATTTTATCTTTATATGTAATTGATTGGACTGTATATAGATTTTTAGGGTGGGAGTGATTTTCCTACAGAAATTTGAAAGCATCACATTATTGTCTTCTTGCTTTTGGCATTTCTGTTGAGAAGTTTGATGCCATTCTAATTGTTTAACCTTTGTTTGTCACCTGTTTTTGTTTTTATGTGTGCGTGTCTGTCTTATGTCAGAAGCTTTTAGGAGTGTCTCTTTAGCCCTAATGTTCAGGTGGTATGAGTTTATGTGTGTGTTTTTTTCATTTGTTATACTGGATACCTAGTAAACACTCTTAATTTGGAACTCCTTTTCTACAGTTTGGGAAATACTCTTGAACTATGTTTTTGATTATTTTCCCCATTTTCTTTTAATAGTTCCTTCTAGACCTTTTGTTTTTTAGATATTGGATTGCTTATGTTGATCTTTTCATTTTATTTTCATTTTTCTTCCATTTTCATTCTCTGGATTTTTTGGTTTTAATTTATGGGAGATTTTCTCAACTTTATTTTCCAGTCTATTTATTAAAGATAATTAGCATCATGTTTTTAATTTCTAAGTGCTTGTTTTTGTTGTTTGTATGTTTTAAATAAATGTTCATTTCCTTTTGCAGTATCTTCTGTACTCTCTTTGAGGACAGAAATCATTATTATTATTCTTTGAAGTTTTCTTTTGCTCCTGGCTTTGTCTATTTACCCCATGTTCCTTTTCTTTATGTTTTAAAATAATATCTGCCTGTCACACTTGTGATTTCTATCTAATATTTAACGATCCTTCATATTGCAGAATGAAGTACAAAATAACTGAAACCTCTGTGTGAGGTTGGAACTTGTTGATTGTAGGGGAATTGGACACACAGCTCATTTTTGGTTTGAGGATAATCGATTATCAGTGTCATGGTTCCTTTTTCTTGAGCTTGCTCATTTTTACAGAGAGAAAGCCGTCCATTTCCTTCTTGAGGTTTCTAAGCCTGGTACTTAGTAAAGGAAGAGGAGATTTCATTATCAGGAATCCAGAATCCAGATTCTAAAATAATTCCCCCCTTTTAGCATATGGTTGTATTTCATATTCCTCAGTTGAGAGTCCTCCTGGTTTAACCTCTCCAAAGTAAACCCTTTAGTCTTCTGCCAGGTGAGTGTCAGGTAGTTACTGACACTAATGGATTAGAGGAGAGGATTCTACATGGATTAAGAAAAATGATCTGCGGTCACTAGATAAAATTTTAGTCACCTCCTCATCTTTTTAACCTCATCTGCATCCCTGCCTTCAGAGCTGCGTGGCCTCTTTTTAATTCTTATATTTCTGGGGCTTATTGCAGGATAAATTTGCTTATTAGTTTAATTACCCACAGGCACTTCTCTCTGTTCTACTAAGGCTACTCATTGCTACTTGTTCATCAGATATCCATCTTTCCAAATTTAGATGATAGCTCTTGCTTGTTTGAGAGCGGCATATTTGGCTCTTGTCTTTTTATTTTTGGTTCTTTGTTAGTTTAGTGCCTTAAAATAATTTCTTAATAGTCTTTTGGTGGACTTCAGTGGGGGAACAGAAGTAATCGTATGGTTTTACTCCTTAATCTTTTAATTCCACAGAGATACATAGATCTTTCTTGTTAGTTCATCTTTTAATATGTACATCATAACTACAAAAGTGATCATAAGCTGATTACTGAACACTAGAAAGTTGACACTGAGGGAAAGGTCTCAGTGAGTCTTAAAGAATTATGGAGGGCAAGAAGGTTGGTGGAAAAAGAATTAGGGTTAGCCTGGGCACCATAGTGAGACCCTGTCTCTACAAAAAAAGCAGATGTGGTAGAGTACATGCCTATAGTCCCAGCTACCCAGGAGGCTGAGATGGGAGGATCACTTGAGCCCAGGGGCTCGAGATTACAGTGAGCTATGATTGCACTACTGCACTCCAGTCTGGGCAACAGAGTGAGACTCTGAAAAGTACTCGAAGGATGATATGGTTTGGCTGTGTCCCTGCCCAAATCTCATCTTGATTTATAGTTCCCATAATTCTCACATGTCGTGGGAGATACCTGGTGGGAGGTAATTGAATCATGGGAGTGATTACCCTCATGCTGTTCTTGTGATAGTGAGTTCTGGAGGGACGTGGTGGTAGGTAATTGAATCATGGAGGTGGTTACCTTCATGCTGTTCTTGTGATAGTGAGTGAGTTCTCAGGAGATCTGATAGTTTTATAAGCAGCTTTTCCCCCTTTGCTTGGCACTTCTCCCTCCTGCTGCGTTGTGAAGAAGGATGAGTTTGTTTACCCTTCTGTGATGGCCTTCCTAACTATGTAGAACTGTGAGTCAATCAAACCTCTTTATAAATTACCCAGTCTTGGGTATTTCTTCATAACATCATGAGAATGGACTCATACAGTAAAATTATACCAGTAGGGTGGGGTGCTGCTGCTATAAGTATATCTGAAAATTTGGAAGCTAATTTGGAACTGGGTAACAGACAGAAGTTGAACAGTTTAGAGGACTCAGAAGAAGACAGGAAAATGTGGGAAAGTTTGGAACTTCCTAGAGATTTGGAGGGCTTACAAGACAGGAAGATGTGGGAAAGTTTGGAACTTCCTAGAGACTTGTTGAATGAGTTTGACTAAAATGCCGACAGTGATATGGACAATGAAGTCTAGGTTGAGGTGGTCTCAGATGGAGATGAGGAACTTGTTGGGAACTGGAGCAAAGAGTTTTGGAAGGGCATGAGTGTTTTGAAGCATGAGGACGTGGGATTTGGGAGGGGCCAGGGTAGAATGATATGGTTTGGCTATGTCTCCATCCAAATCTCATCTTGAATTGTAGTTTCCATAATCCCCATGTGTTGTGAGAGGGACCCAGTGGGAGGTAATTGGATCATGGAGGTGGTTACCCTCATGCTGTTCTTGTGATAGTGAATGAGTTCTTAGGAGATCTGATAGTGTTATAAGGGGCTTTTCCCCCTTTGCTCGGCACTTCTGTCTCCTACCACCTTGTGAAGAAGGACATGTTTGCGTCCCCTTCCACCATGATTGTAAGTTTCCTGAACCTTCCCAGCCACATGGAACTGTGAGTCAATTAAACCTCTTTCCTTTATAAATTACCCAGTCTCGAGTATTTCTTCACAGCAGCATGAGAATGGACTAATACACAGGAGGAAAATAGCAGTACATTATTCTATATTTAATTTTATTATAAAAATTGGTAATTTTTTTGGATTATTGTATTGGTAGTGCAATATAACTTATATGTCAATTACAGTACCTTAGGGATACCCTCTTTCCTTCCTCTAGTGGACTATGACAATAGGATTTGAGTAAAGGAATATGCGAATACTTTGTAAAGCATTTTTTCAAACGTGGGTATTTTCACTGTCTTTGTGATTGTCCTTTTGACTCATGTCAGCTTTCTTTACATTCTACAAAAACATTGTACTCCCTTTCTAAATTAAGTTCTGTATAAAGTTTAGCCAAGTTCTCACAGGTAAGTACCTGGAACAATAACTACAGTTATTTTGGCATCCATAAGTAACAATAATAGTGACTAGCCTTAAACCACTGTATTATAAGGTAAGCAATGCTGCCTATATCTGAAGCCACATTTTAGCTTATTTGCTCCTTTTGTTTCACCACATTGCTTCTCTAATCGTGAATTTCTTTTTACAATTTCTGAGAGAAGTATTCCTGTGAGTGCTGCCCTGAATTGTATAATGTCAAGACTGTACTCCCTTCTGCCTTTCTCTTGCTCACATTTGGGGCATTTTATAATTTCAGTTTAATGGTAGAGTGGAAAGAAACTACAATTATTTTTACCAGCAGCGTTTCTCTATTTGATATCAAAGTCTATCAAGAGATGAATATAACTTTTATATAAAAATCTCTTCCTAATAAAAATCTGAGCTTTTAGCACTAAAAACAAATTACTTTATTAAAAGCTTTTCTTAAGGAGAAATTATGACATCATGGTCTTTTAGTTGTTAAACCAAATTTAAAAATACTTGAGAAATGTAATGTTGAAAGTGTTGAACTGTATTCTTGATTGTAGTTGTCTAAATCAAAGTGCTTTATATAGGTATATAAGATTCTTCTTCTTCTTCTTCCTCTTTTTTTTTTTTTTTTTTTTTTGGAGACAGAGTCTTGCTCGTCGCCTGGACTGGAGTGCAGTGGTGTGATCTCGGCTCACTGCAACCTCTGCCTCCCAGGCTCAAGCAATTCTTGTGCCGCAGCCTCCTGAATTGGAGGAATTGCAGGTGGAATTGCAGGTGCTCGCCACCACGCTTGGCTAATTTTGGTATTTTTAGTACAGATGGGGTTTCTCCACATTGGCCAGGCTGGTCTTGAACTCCTGACCTCAAGTGATCCTCCTGCTTCGGCCTCCCAAAGTGTTGGAATTACAGGCGTGAGCCACCACGCCTGGCCAAGATTGTTATCAGAAGATGTTTCAGACAACTTATGATAAGAGTCTTATATATAACATGTATGAGGTATTAAAAAAATACTTATTATTTATGATTCAAGGTAGAGTATTAAGTTTTGGAAACTGTAAAAGAAGCCGTGTTATAAAATAATTTTAGAGAAACTCATTTGGTCTATCCATATTCTTTTGCTTTTGTATATACCAGAAACTAATTGAGATTTTTGGTTCTGAACACCATCAATGACTCTTTAGGGAATCTTTCGGTAGCTCTCGTTTGCTGACTACTATATAGGTTTCCTGTATTTCTTTTGAAAAATTGGTATTGAATGAGAGTCTGACCCTAAGGCATGAGAGCCAGGGGAAGGCAGAGTATTATTAAGTTCTATTTCTGTCTCTTCATCTAACATAGTGATTGGAACAGGTTAAGTTATCCATTGATTATAGCTCCCTGCAACCACAGTAGATGTTAAATAGGGTTGCTCAGCGTCCTTTCTTATAAAGAAAAATGAGATACAGGCTTTGCTACTTTCTGACTTGGGCCTTTGCAAAATCCTTATCCAATCCTTTTTTTATATATATAGAATGAAAATAGTAATAGCTCCTAAGGATTATTTTGTGTGTGCCAAATAAATAAAATAAACTAGGTATCATGCATGGCACTCAGTAAGTGCTCAGTGAATCTTAAGTGCTATGATTACTATTATTGATACTACTGCTGCTGCTTTTATTGCTGCTGCTGCTACTACTACTACTACGATGATGATGATGGTTGTATTAGCATTTTTGGCATCATTTAATTTTCTGAGATATTAAAATTTCCTGAGACATGAATTTTGAGAATCTGTTAAAAAATGCTTTAAAATGCATAAATAAAGTTTTAGATACCATTTCATAGGTGTAATGAACTCCTTAAAGTGTGCTATAGACCATAGGTTTAGAACTCCTTCGCAGAGGATAATGGATACCACTTCAAATGGACACAATTCAGGTGGCAAATATTGGAAAATAGCAACCAATCATACACAATTATATAAAGACAAAATGCAAATTAGCAAATTAATAGCTTCAAGTGTTATTCCGTTCTCATACTGCTGTAAAGAACTGGCTGAGACTGAGTAATTTATAAAGGAAAGACATTTAATTGATTCTCAGTTCCACATGGCTGGGGAGGGCTCAGGAAATTTACAATTATGGCAGAATGCGAAGGGGAAGCAAGTACCTTCTTCAGATGGTGGCAGGAGAGAGAATTGCCAGTGAATGAGGAAGTGCCATGCTTTAAAAACCATTAGATCTTGTGAGAACTCCCTCACTATCATGAGAACAGCATGAGGGAAACTGCTCCCATAATCCAGTCACTTCCCATCTGGTTCTTCCCTTAAAACCTTGAGATCATAACTCAACATGGGGTTTGGGTGGGGTCACAAAGCTAAACCATATCATAAGGGTTGATTTGGGACAAGGTATTTCTCAGGATAACATTCTCTAACCATTTGCAAATCATTTAATGTGCTTGTTAAATAGCAGAATTCTGGGCCATAGCTCAGGATGACTGAATCATAATTTCTTTGAGAGATTATGAGTCTTCTTGAATACCCTAAAGTTTAAAGTCAAGGATTTTAGAATGTTTAATACAACTATCATAGAAAGTGTATGATCTTCTTAACTATTCATACATAGTTAAAGAAGCTTCAAAAACAAAGGATGGAATTTATTTAACCAAAGTGTGGAAAGGGAAAAATAGGTGAAATTACGTTGGTAGGTTTTCGTGAATAGTTGGCAAAATGAGTGACGAAGTCTTCTGTGATGGGATCAGATTGTGTTAAACATCTTAGATTTTTCACATAGTAA
This sequence comes from Theropithecus gelada, assembly GCF_003255815.1. Lineage (NCBI taxonomy): Eukaryota > Metazoa > Chordata > Mammalia > Primates > Cercopithecidae > Theropithecus > Theropithecus gelada. The sequence continues at coordinate 101,573,152 of NC_037676.1, forward strand.
CTTTTGTCCTCTGGGCAAAAATTAGTTACCTTCTCTAATCTATTGTATCCTCCTCTGTAAAATGAAGATAATAATAATATCTATAATATAGGCCTGTTGTAAGGACTGAATGAGATAATGTACATAACACATACTGAAGTCCTCAGTAAATGTTAATTGATTAGAGTTAATTGTCATTATCATCATCATCATCACTATCATCATCATTTTAGTGGTGGTTGTCCATACTGTCAGTATAATATTCTTAAGGTTTCTTTGCCTGTATAATTCTCACCTACCTGTAGGGATCAAAATGAGGTTCTGCCTTTTGATTATGTTTTTCTAACCATTTATTTATGGGAATCACTACCTTCTGTGCTTTTATATCCTTTAGCAAGTAGTATATAATAAAGATGTTAATATCTACTTTTTTGGTTAATTGATAAACATTTATTTGCTTCCTATTTATCTACACAGAGCAAGTGAATTTTATTTATAAGCTATTGTATTTTAACACAGGAGCTATTTGAGTTACAGGTTGAGTGATCCCCTACTCTGAAAATTCAAAATCTGAAATGTTCTAAAATCTGAAACTTTCTGAGAGCCAACGTGACTCTCAAAGGAAATGTTCATTGGAGCATTTTTTGTTTTTGATTTTCAGAGTGGAGATGCTCCACTGGTAAATATATAATACAAATATTCCAAAATTCAACAAAATCCAAAATTCAAGACACTTCTGCTCCCAAGTATTTTGGATAAGGTATCCTCGATCTGTATTTTGTTTCTGTTTCTTCATTTCACCTGACCAAGATATTTCAGAGAATTTGTTTACTCAGGTAGTTTTTTTTTTTTTTTTTCTGGAGACGGAGTCTCGCTCTGTCGCCAGACTGGAGTACTGTGGCGCGATCTCTGCTCACTGCAACCTCTGCCTCCCGGGTTCAAGTGATTCTCCTGCCTCAGCCTCCCTAGCAGCTCGGACTACAGGCGCATGCCACCATGCCCAGTTAATTTTTGTGTTTTGTTTTAAGTAGAGACGGGGTTTCACCATGTTGACCAGGATGGTCTCGATCTCTTGACCTCGTGATCTGCTCGCCACGGCGGATCACGCCATGGTGCGTGCACCACCATGCCTGGCCTAGGTGGAGACATTTAAACATAAAACTACCTGAGTGAGGCCCGGCCGCGGTGGCTAACACCTGTAATCCCAGCACTTTGGAAGGCCCAGGTGGGTGGATCACCTGAGGTCAGGAGTTCAACACCTGCCTGGCCAATATGGTGAAACCCCGTCTCTACTAAAAATACAAAAATTAGCCAGGCTGATGGAATGCGCCCGTAATCCCAACTACTAGGGAGACTGAGGCAGGAGAATTGCCTGAACCCAGGAGGCAGAGATTGCAGTGAGCTGAGACTGCACCACTGCACTCCAGCCTGGGTGACAGAGCGAGACTCTGTCTCAAAAAAAAAAAAAAATAATAAAGTCTTCGCCTAAATTGACTGTATAAGTTAGATTTGTTTTAAAAAGAAAAATTTTACTCTGTTTTCTAAAGCCAAATATGATTTTTAAAACTGTTTGTTGTTTTTTTAAAAAGTATTTGTACATTTACTTTTATTTCTTGTGCTTGACTAATCAAGAATTGACTGTATAAGTATAGTTATGAGAGTTCAGACCATTTATTTTAAATTTGCATCCTTTCACCTCTGAAACACTAAACTATGAAACCTAACACAAATACTGTAAGAACATCTGAGGTAGATAGTTAAAGTATAATTAAGTTTAAATGCCTTGGTGAAGGAGTATAAAAATTATTTAAATTCAATCGGCTAGTACATTTGCAGTTTTCTTTTATTAGGTGTGAAATCTAAGAATCTCCTGCCAACTCTTGAAGGCTCAATCCAGAATGTTGAATTGAAGTACTGCAGCACATCATTGGTCAAATGTGCCTCTGGGACCATGGGATCAATAAAAATTTGTGCCAAAGCCCCAGGTATGTGCAGCTGGACCGTGTAAAACTTTATTGCCTGTATAGGAGAATTGGCCTTGCATTTTACAAGGAGCGTTACTGAAACAAGAATTTACTCATTGTTTCTATGAATCAGACATTTTAAATTTTTACTTAGAAATTTTTCTAATTGTGCCAGGATGATACTTCTTGACTTTAACAAATTAATTTTTATTTAGGCAAAAATACTTAGTTTTATGAATGGTTATGAGGGAGAAAAAGGAATGTTTATTATACTTTTTGAGGGAATAGGAGGTGTGTGTGTGTATATATATATGTGTGTGTGTGTATATATATATATAAAAGATACTTAAAATTAAATTAAAAAGTTGTTATAATTAAATAGGAGACCCAATTGTTTTTAAATTTTGGTTGCAAATGACTTTACCTTCCTACCAATATTTTATTTCATAATATATTTTTAAAACTATTTATGATTTTTTTCAGTGCAAACTGATTTTAAGGTAAGTTTATAAAGGTCCAGATTTCATTTAATTTTTAGAAGACAGTGTATTGTTTCCTTTTATAACCTTTTCTGGACATGTTCTGCATTCATTAGCAAATATGAAAACTTAAGAGTTAAAAATGCTTTACATTTTATGAAACTCAGTATAATTAAATGTATAGCTAATATCAAATAAAATAGAAATGTTATATTATGGTGTTAGTATATTTTAAAATCAAACATTCTCAAGTGACTCATGTTTTATTTTTGTTATTGTCCTACAAATATTTCTTTTCAGTTGATAATGGAAAAGAGAAGTTGATTCCCTTGCTTCAGGGTCCTTCCGACACTAAAGACCTTCATGGCTCCAAGTGGCTCAATGAGAGTAGAAAGCCAGAGTCTCTCTTAGCTCCAGATTTGATGGCCTTCACAATCCAAGTTCCACAATATATTGACTACTGCCACAATTCTGGTAAGTACAAACCTATCATTATTTCCTTATTTTGCATTTTTTTTTTCCCAGAAAGGCTTTTAAAATTGGTTTTTTTTTGTTTGTTTGTTTGTTTGTTTTTTTTTTTAGCTATTTTTGTCAATTGGCTTTCTCTGCAGTTGTGCTTTTTCAAAATTCAGATTAAGAATTTTTGTATCACTTTTGTTAATTGAAATGTGTTTATAAATAATAATGATTTTATTTATATGAGAGAATTTAGCTGTATGTATAGTGGTTAACTTCAGATTCACCTATATAAGGAACAACTGAGTTTTAAAATATAGCATATCATTATAATGCAGACTTTCTAGGGATAGTAGCACTTTGTAACCCACAGTTTGTCATGTGTAAATTAGGTGTTTTTACCTTCTGTAATTTTTTAGAAATGAAAAGATTTGATGGTAGAACTGAGAAAAAAATCTCAGAGGTCATTATCTCATATTTTATAGTTTTATTTTTTTCTAGTAGCAGTTTGAATGGAATCTATTTCATTTTATTCTATACTGTAATAGCAGAGCTATACCTCTCATATTGAGAGGAGGTATCAGAAGGATCAATGAAGACTGAGACAAGAAAAATGTATGATAGGTAGAGATCACTATCAGCCATGAATTCACTTAGCCAGTATGTGGTTAGCAAAGTCAGGGTATTCAGTCAATGAGGCTAGCAATATGATAGTAATATAGACATTTGTTTTAAAAGATAGGTGGTCCACATTTTCTCTCTAGAAGTAACTGGCCAGTGAGTAGTTTCAAATAGTTGCTTAAGAGTAGAGCTTCATTAACATTATTCAACAACTACTGTAGCTTATAGAAAGTTTGTTCAGCACTAGTATGTTCAAGTAGAAACTATGAAAAGATTTGCAATTAACTGAGCAGAGACTATGTAGAGGTGAATATTGAATAAAGCAGTACACAAGTGAATATATAGAGGGACACAAAACATTTGAAAGATGAATATATTATGGTAATATTTGCAGTTGAGTGGCATCCACACTGAAACCTGGAAATTAGTATTTGAAAGGTGAGTCTAAGGATGTTCTCTGTCAGCATGCTTCTAAGGACAGCACACCTCAAAAATAAGATTTCAGCCTGGTAAGAATGGGTATGAAACCATAAAGAACGAATGACTAGAGGATAACTCCAGGATCCAAAGTAGGGCTGTCACTATAGAGAAAAGATTTTACCAATCTTTTAAGGAAGGGATTGGTAAACACTTTATTAAAGGGCCTGACAGCTAATATTTTAGGGTTTATGGCCCATACAGTCTCTATCTCAACTATTTCTGCTGTTGTAGCACAAAAATAGCTACAGACAAGACTTAGGTGAATGGATGTGACTGTGTTTCAATAAAGCTTTATTTATAAAAGCAGTAAGTGGGCCAGATTTGGCCTATGTGTTTTGTCTAACATGGTTATAGGAAGAAGGAATTGGTGGATAAATATCATGGCTTTGTTAATGCCTATTTAATCATGTTCCTTAAATACATTGTTTAGTAAACTTCTTTATAGAATTACCCATATAATAATTTTTGTTTTCAAATAATAAACCTAAGATGATACTAAAATGACCAGACCATTCAGTTACAATTTTGATACCTAAGAAGAGACTAATCTTACTAGAATCTTGCCACTGAAGAAAATTCTTGAGTTAGACAGGAACTCCTAATACTTGTTTTACCATATATACAATTAAAATAAATTAATAAGTTGAGTGTATTTAAATAATCTGTTCTTCTAACAATATTTATATTATCTTTTGTAATTTAAATGCGTTTCTAGGGTCACAAAATTTTATTTGTGTTTTTAACTTTTTTTTTTTTTTTTTTTTTTTTGAGACGGAGTCTCGCTCTGTCGCCCAGGCTGGATTGCAGTGGCCGGATCCCGGCTCACTGCAAGCTCCGCCTCCCGGGTTCACGCCATTCTCCTGCCTCAGCCTCCGGAGTAGCTGGGACTACAGGCGCCCGCCACCACGCCCGGCTAGTTTTTTGTATCTTTCAGTAGAGACGGGGTTTCACCGTGTTAGCCAGGATGGTCTCGATCTCCTGACCTCGTGATCCGCCCGTCTCGGCCTCCCAAAGTGCTGGGATCACAGGCTTGGGCCACCGCGCCCGGCCTGTTTTTAACTTTTTATATGGCTCAAAAAGTAAACTAGTATAAGAAAAATTATCTGTGACACCTATAATATTTATAAAGTTCTAACTTTTTCTTGCTGTCAAGGAAATTCACCTAATCTGCAACATTAGTGTTATGTATAATGGTATGTTTATGGATTTCTGTGTAAAATTTTAATGTGATCATGTATTTAGTGCTTTGAAAATTTTCCTTTGGGTATGTTTTAAACCTAAAATGTAATATATTTTAACTTAAAACTACATTCACATAGTTTATTTGGGGCATTTTTAAATTTAAATTTTTCATCTACCCTAGAACTGCCACCCACATTCATGGCTTAGGTATTTATGATATGGTTTAGAGAGCTAATAAGTACTATTTTTATGCCAGTTTTAAAATAATTTGGATTAATCTTATATTCTTATAACAAGATTTAAATTGGGTGTGTATGTGAGTATGACTGATGTTCTAGACAAATCATAAGTAAATCTTAAATGAAAAAATTAATAATTCATTAACAGTCCTTCAGGACTTTACTAAAATATTATACTTTCAGCAAGTACTTTCCTGACCGTTATATCTAAATTTCTCTCTCTGTCTCCTACACACATATTGACACTTCTTAATTATTTCTCTACACTTCTTTAGTTTTCCTTAGTGCTTATCAGAATCTACCATACTATATATATTAATGATTTATAATGTTGATTGTTTCCCCTGCTATTAGAATTTTGTGCTTCATTTGGGCAGGATGCTTTGTCTCTTTTTGGTCACTGCTGTATTCCCAGTGTCTAGACCAGTACCTGGCACATAAGCTAACAATAAATACTTATTGAATGAATAAGCTAGTAACTGATGATTACATTTACTTTTCTTTGGTTTTTGAAGTTGAAGCATCTAATGGAATAGAGACAGGAATCTTTCCAGAGGCTTAAGGGAAGAAAAAGATGTTAGGTGGTTAAATCTTTTAGGTGAACTGTTAAAGGGAAGCATGAGTGGTCTCTGCTTGTGTTTTCACAAACAGATAGATGTCTAGGTGAGGTTGTTAATGAACTTTTCCCATGGGCTTATAGAATTTGAATGATGATCATACTAACTGGCTTTTTTAGGGTCATGACATGACGTGTGGAAGACAGCTGCCCCTTGTGCATGTACTCAAATTGAGGGGGATGGGTGGTTAAACTGGGGACCAGCAAATGTTGCAGATGCCATGTAAAAGTCAATTAGAAAGTGAGCTTTTAGAGGAGCTAATTACCTAGGCAGCCTTTCGATTGTGATTTGAGAATGTGAGGGAATGGACAGCTTTATTAATGGGGATTTGGAATTATGATGGAAAGAAATATTAATGGTATTAGTAAAACTCATAAAAGCAGTACTTTACAATTAAAAAATCACATTTGTGTAAATTATTTTATTTGCCTACAAATCAAAACTGTTTTAGGCAGAGAAAATATAATTTGTGTCTTGCAGAGGAGGAAATAGATGCCTAGAAGTTCAATGACTTGTCCAATTGCCTAGCAAGTCAGACTTTGAACTAGAACTTGGAACTTCTAACTGTACATTTTCCCACCGTGTTGGGTGTTGGGCTGTTTATCATTTTCTCTTTTAACCTTAGAATCCACCTCACTGAACACTACATCCTTCAGTCTTAAAAGTTCCTAATGTAAAGGATCTCCTTTTTTACTTTATATTAAGCACTGTCAAAAGAGCCACACTGTCATGATCTTACAGCATTGCTTTGTCTTTGAAGTTTCAGCAATTCCCTTTACACTTACCCCTCTTCCCTCCTTGATTGCATTCTGTACTTGACAAACTCTGATTAACAGCAAAGGAGCTGAATGCTTTTATTAGAATACAATGTGCCAGCACACATTCTGTATTTATGGTTACTACTCAGGGGAACCATTTAATGTCACATTTCTTAGTTTTGTATAGATACAACAGGTCAAATAGGGAAATAGATGCTTCTCTGGTTCCTTTGTAGGTAGAAGCACTTGGTGACTATAACTGATATATGTAAAACATTTAAAAATAGGTTCTGCCAGGTGCAGTGTCTCATCTCTGTAATCCCAGCACTTTGGGAAGGGTGAGGTGGAAGGATCACTTGAGCCTGGGAGGAAGAGGTTGCAATGAGCCAAGATCGCATACTGCACTGTAGTCTGGTTGACAGAATGCAACCCTGTCTCAAAAATAAATAAAAATAAAAATGGGGCTCTAAATATTTTTCTTTCCCCCCCCTTTTCTTGTTTTTGGAGACAGAACCTTGCCCAGGCTGGAGTGCCGTGGGCATGATCTCAGCTTACTGAAACCTCCGCTTCCTGGGTTCAAATGATTCTCATGCCTTACAGAGGCGCACCACCGTGTCTGGCTAATTTTTGTATTTTTAGTAGAGATGGGGTTTCACCATGTTGGCCAGGCTGCTCTTGAACTCCTGGCCTCATGTAATCCACCCGCCTTGGCCTCCCAAAGTGTTGAGATTACAGGCATGAGCCACTGTGCCCGGACTCCCTTGTCTTTTTAATATAGACTTTGGCTCTTCTTATGCTATATTTTGCGTATGATTCGTAGCAGGTTCTGCTTGCTAAAGAGTTCTGAGTCTTTGTTAATCATGGTATTAATGTGTAAATAAATTTTGGAGTGTCTGCTATTTAGGGATATAAAATGACCATGGATTACTATCAGCTTAGAATCAAAAGAATTTAGGCCATCATTTCAATTTCTTTTTTTTTTTTGAAACGGAGTCTCGCTCTGTCACCTAGGCTGGAGTGCAGTGACGTGATCTTGGCTCACTGCAACCTCTGCCTCCCAGGTTCACGCCATTCTCCTGCCTCAGCCTCCCAAGTAGCTGGGACTACAGACGCCCGCTACCATGCCCAGCTAATTTTTTATATTTTTAGTAGAGACGGGGTTTCACTGTGTTAGCCAGGATGGTCTCAATCTCCTGACCTCGTGATCCACCCACCTCGGCCTCCTGAAGTGCTGGGGTTACAGGCATGAGCCATTGCGCCTGGCCTGTCATTTCAATTTCTAAGACAGTGTTAGGAGTTCTGTTTACATATCTCCTGCTCTCTATTTGCTCTAGCTCTGCTGGCCTTTTTTGATGTTCTCTGTGGTGGTTATGTATTTACATATACTGTTTTTTCTGTCTAGGATTCTCACAACCATCCTTACCCTTTTTATACCTGTTTATTTCCAGCTCAGTCTCAAGATCTCAGCTCAACTATTATTTATCCAAGGAAGCCTTCTGTGACTCTTCCTTTTCCCTACTCCCTCCCAAGCCACTCAGTTTAATTAAGTACCTCTTTTACATTCTTTCATAGCTGTTAAGATGGTGTATATTTATATATGTCTTTACCACTTGACAGTAAGTTCCATGCGGGCAGAATTAATCACTGGTTGCTTACCATTTTATCTCCAGGGCCTGTCATTGATTAATGCACAAAGAATGCATGAGAAATCATTTGTTGAATGAATGAATAAATGAATGAACATTTATGACAGATGTTCAAGGGTATAAATTTGACAGATAAATAGTAGGTTCTTAATACATGTTAGCCTCCTTTTCTTTTCTCTATTTCTGTTTCTTCCTCCTCTTCCTTTTCCTTTTGCATATATCTACCACTAGAGAAAATATCTACCAATATCTTCCTCTGTAAGATAGTTCTAATTACTATTAGATTATTTATTCACTGGACTGTAACTTCCATTTCCTGGTCTGATTTTATTCTTATAAATGACATGAAATAATGTATCAGCCTGAAACATACCTGACAACACATATTATTTTACCTTTCTTACCTTTTTTTTCCTTCCTTTCATTTGGTATTCATCCTCTTTAGTCTCCAGCATTTACTGCTATGGTTGATCATACCCTTTCTATTCGATCCTTAGTCTCTCTTGGCTTCTAAGTGTTCAGAGACAAGTCTCTATAGCAGTGGTCCTCAACTGTTTTGGGCACCTGGGACCTGTTTCATGGAAGACAATTTTTCAAAGGACTTGGGTGGTGGGGGATGGTTTCCAGATGAAACTTGTCCACCTCAGATCATCAGGCATTAGATTGTCATAAGGAATGTGCAAGCTAGATCCCTTGCGTGCACATTTCACAACAGGCTTTGTGCTGCTATGAGCATCTAATAGTGCTGCTGATCTGACAGGAGGCAGAGCTCAGGCAGTAATGCTTGCTTGCCTGCCCACTCCTCACCTCCTGCTGTGTGGCCCAGTTCCTAACAGGCCATGGACTGGTACGGGTCCATGACCCAGGGGTTGGGGACCCCCTGATTGATAGGTCTTTTTTGTTTTTGCACTTCTTGTGAATGGAGGTGCTGACTGCCCTTTGTTTTGGACTGTCTATTCAAAGATGTTCTTATAGTGAACAGCCTTGGAAGACAAATGTCATGTCTTATTCTGGAGCAAAGAGAAAGCATGCTTACTGTTATAAAACATTTGGTTCCTTAACTTAGGGTTCATCTCCTGTTACGTAATTCACTGCATGTACAGGCAGCCATCTGAAGAAACCTGCACACAGTCACCTCTGTGAGACTTGTGGGCAAAGGGAACAGATGCAAATATGTTGATACTGGTATTGCTTCCTGTGCCATAGGTAATAAAGTCCTTATCTGTGACTTGGGATCTTTGTCTTCTGCAGCCTTCATGAAACTGTGGTAGTGCATGATCTTAGGTCCCTCACAATTCTTGACACCAGAACAATGTCGTTTCTTGGTTTTCCTTGCTTTGTTCCCCTCCTCAAAGATGTTTCTTTTTTCTGTTCCTTAAGTGTAGGTTGTTACCAAGATTATATTATTGATCCTGTCTTTGTATCTGAATGATCTAATCAATACTTCTGTTTTCAGCAACCAACCATAAGTTTATATCTTTCTGTCCATTTATTTTCTTTTGACATCTGGGCTGCAAATTTTAGCTGCTTCTTAAATATTTTCTTTGGATATTTTAATGGTCCTAACACATTCAAAACTAAACTCAGTATAATTTTTTATTCCCTATTTCATGCTTCATTATTCACTCTTTCAATTAATGGCACTATTTCCCTTTTAATACTCTCAATTTCAGCACTACCTCAATTCTGCCTTCTTTCTTCCCTGCACAAGGTTGATGTTTTACAAAAGCTTCTACCACCCCACCAATTAAATATCCTAGGTAAAACATCATATATTTCAGTAATTTTTGATATGATTTGTCTTCACATTGTCAAACCGACTACTTCCACTACATGTTTGAAAATGTCTTCTTTAAAATGTTACTCTAAAATTTAACACAGTCCTCCACATACCACAAAGTACAATATATATATACTTCTCAGATTTGTATAGGGAACTTCTCTTCAGTTGCTGCTTAAGTTTGTATGCTTCTTGGAAACCATGGATCTTTTTCACACGAACTACTCTTAAGTCATTTTTACATATTTTATATGTCTACATTAGTTTATGAACCTATGTGGAAAGCTTTATACTTATTTCTATGAAATTTCACCTAATTGATTTTGGTCCACCATTAACAAAGATGATACCTTTTTTTTTTTTTTTTTTTTTTTGAGACGAAGTCTCGCTCTGTCACCCAGGCTGGAGTGCAGTGGCGCGATCTCGGCTCACTGCAAGCTCTGCCTCCCGGGTTTACGCCATTCTCCTGCCTCAGCCTCCCATGTAGCTGGGACTACAGGCTCCCACCACCACGCCCGGCTAGTTTTTTTGTATTTTTTTGTAGAGACGGGGTTTCACCATGTTAGTCAGGATGATCTCGATCTCCTGACCTCGTGATCCGCCCGTCTCGGCCTCCCAGAGTGCTGGGATTACAGGCTTGAGCCACCGCGCCCAGCCGACGATACCTTTTAAAGTATCTGCTTAGCTGCAGTCACTTGTGCAATTCAGATGCACATGCTATGTTTGCTTTTAATATAATGGAACTAAAAAGAACGTTTTTTACTAAGGTAAGAAAAGTAGATTTATATGATTATGATGTTGTTTTAAAATAATTTAAAATAAGTGTTCTTCTTAAAGTATCTTTAAATGTAATGCCAATGTAAACCAGTCTTTGTATTATCTTGTATAATTTGTTTCAGAATTAAGTAATATAAAATTTTTAACTTTACCAAATTGTTATAAATTAAAAATAATTTAAAATTTTACTCATCAAACATGGGAAACTTTTGATCATTGCTATTGGAAAGGAAAGCCACAATTACAATTCTAATCTCTGTCAATTTACTGTTACATTGGGAGGTAGTTCTTTCTCTTGATTAAAACATACCAGCAAACAGACACACTCTTTTGTTTCACCATTTGGAGTTGGTTGGTTAGAATATATTGTTTAGGAGTTTTAAAAATGGAGACAGTATTTTATATTGTAAGTTTTAATTTGTAGAGAATGTCTGTTTTGGTTTCAAAAAATTCTGCTCCTAATGTAGAAATAAGTGAATTGCCTTAAAGTTATATGTTTAGTATTTTTGACAGAACACATCAGTAAGAATGCTTATATATTGTAGCAATTAAAGACAATTCACATTTGTGGTTTGAGCATAAATGTGTAAAAATTATACCCATCTATCTTATTACATTTCCTCTTTCCTCCCTGAGGACTTTACTATGTACTTTATCTGTAATTGTTGCCAGTTTTCTATCATGTTCCCACTGGGCTTCTGGTGCAAAAAATCTTATCCTCTTGATGACAGAGCTTGCCTGAATGATTTCATGCTCCTAGCATTTTTGTTCACGGGAATTAGGGGCAAAATGTAACTACAGCTGAACAGAGCATCTATTTTTGTAATTTTGGAGTTTAGGCTCTGTTATTGGAACTAAATGAAGAGATGCAGGTGTTCTCCAGTCCAAGCCCTTTGGGAGTTTTGATAGTAGATGCTTGAAAAGAAAATGCATGTGTTTCCACAGTCAAACAGCAGCTGTGAGACAAGGATTTATGCTTTTCTCAGAACTTTGGGATTTCAAAATGTTACATTTAATCACAAGCCCAGAAAGGGGAGCAAATGTTAAAGATGTTATGCATAAAAGTAAGTTTACTGATTTCTTTACCACACGAACTAGTTGTGGGAACGTAGGAAGTAAGTACTTTTTAATCATAATGCAAGCAATTTCTAAAGGATTATGATAATTGTAAGGACATTGCCTTTTGAAAATGTTACATTTTTAGTGCAGAGAATTTTTTTATCCTACTAATTTCTTAAATTATATTGATTTTTTGCCATTTAGAGATGCAAACACAAGACGAAAGGTATGGTAAACTCTTTGTCATATGCATTTTAATTTTTTTTCCCCAAAAAGTTTAATAAATATTTTATTGTAAAAACAATATTTTCAGGTACTAGAAATGTCAGGTTCTAGCTAGGATAGTAACTAAGGGAATTAACAGATATTTAAATACAGGTGTATATTTAAATGTTTACACAAAACAAAGCATATATATATACACGTTTAAAATATTTTTTCTTTTTTCAAATCATGAAATTACTTTGTGTTGTAGTTGATTTTCAAATTTATCTTTATTAAAGCACCACCTTGCAGTATTTCTTTGCCATTCTCCTATTTTTATTGCTCTACTTTTTTAGCATAATCATTCATTTATTCATCTAACAAGTATTTATTGCATGTTTTTTGTGCGTAGAACTACAATGATGCATCAAAGTTTCTACAGTGAATCAACTTCTAATGAGGAGTAAGCATGTAAACAACTACAGCTGCATGAATGAATGATATAAAGGCTTATATTTTGGGTTCAGCTTCATCCATTATAAATTATGTTACTTTGAGGAAGTAAACCTTTCTGAGTATTGGTTTCTTTTTTTCTTTACTTTGTTTTGAGATAGGATCTTACTCTGTCATCCAGGAAGGAGTGCAGTGGTGCTTGCATCCTCTACCTCCTGGGCCTAAGAGATCCTCCTCCCTGAGTCTCCCGAGTAGCTAGGACTACAGGCATGAGCCGCCACACCTGGCTAAATTTTTTTTGTGTTTTTTTTTTTTTCTGTAGAGACAGAGTCCCACAATGTTGCCCAGGTTGGTCTTGAACTCCTACATTCAAGCGATCTTTCCACCTTGGCCTCCCAAAGTGTTGGGATTATAGGCGTGAGCCACAGTGCCTGGCCTAGTGTTGGTTTGTCGTCTATAAAATGGAGATACTCTTATCTGCTTACTAAGATTGCTGTGAAGATTAAATTAAATACTGTATCCTCAAGTACATTGTAAACTTTAAAGTATTTAAAGTATGTGGATTTTAAGTATTAATTATTCTGTTCAAAATAGTACCCTATATTAACCAGTCATTGAAAATGTAAGGTTTTTCTCTCAGCCGTTTCTTTTCCTTGCTTAATCTCAACATCCCAGCTAGTGGTATCTACTTTAAATTTTGTCTCAAGGTAAAAATGTGCAAACCTATGATTATGCATTTCTGAAGCTAGGAGCAAATCCTTTACATAGTTTCGTTATTCTCCTTCCACATTGAAATACACCCTGGAAGGTATGATGTGAGGAGTCAGGAACAATTGCAATAGCAATAGGAAATTACTTCGCTTGCTTCCTTTGAAAGGTCCCAGATTCTGGAAGGAAGCTAGAGGGAGGAATCCCTTGAGCCTTAAGGGTAACCAGTTTCCCTCATTTATATAGCACAAGGTCAAAGTTTTTGCATTTTTTACTGCTTGTATAGTAAAAATAAACTGGCATTGAGAGTAAATAGTAGCTTCATTAGTAAGTAGTTGTTATGCCCAGACCATTTGTTCCCCAAAGAAGACCACCAGAGTCCAGAGTCAAAGCCAAGTGGCAAGGATCTTTACTGCAAGTTCGAACTTGGTCCCTCCATTCCACAGCATACAAGANGGCAGCCCAGATCAGAGATAGCTGCTGCCCGCCAAACCGGGGCAGTTCAGATTGCAAGCGCGCACCGGAAGCCCGGGTCAGAGTTAGCTGCCTGGGTCACGATCACGCTCGGGCACCCCAGATCAGAGATAGCCACTGCCCGCCAAACCGGGGCAGTTCAGATTGCAAGTGCGCAGGGGAAGCCCGGGTCAGAGTTAGCTGCCTGGATCGCGATCGGGCTTGGGCAGCCCAGATCAGAGATAGCCGCTGCCCGCCAAACCGGGGCAGTTCAGATTGCAAGCGCACACCGGAAGTCCGGGTCAGAGTTAACTGCCTGGGTCGCGATCGCGCTCGGGCAGCCCAGATCAGAGATAGCTGCTGCCCGCCAAACCGGGGCAGTTCAGATTGCAAGCCCGCACCGGAAGCCCGGGTCAGAGTTAGCTGCCTTGGTCGCGATCCCGCTCGGGCAGCCTAGATCAGAGATAGCTGCTGCCCGCCAAACCGGGGCAGTTCAGATTGCAAGCGCGCACCGGAAGCCCGGGTCAGAGTTAGCTGCCTGGATCGCGATTGCGCTCCGGCAGCTGGGATCACAAGCGCGCACCGGAAGCCCGGGTCAGAGTTAGCCGCTCGGATCGCGATCGCGCTCTGGCAGCTCAGATCGCAAGCGTGCACCAGAAGCCTGGGTCAGAGTTAGCCACTCGGATCGCCATCGCACTCCGGCAGCTCGGATCGCAATCTAGATCAGACGAGAGCCAGGGGACGTCTCCCACCGGTCTCCACTGGCTGTCCTATAGCGCGTCCGCCAGGACTGCGCCAGCTCCAGTTTCAGACCTCCCGCGTCACAGATTCAGATTCAGAACAGACACAGACAGACAAACGGAGACGAGCCGGCTCACCTATCAGTAGATCGATCTTAGTAGATCCGTTGACCAGGGGTCTGGTGGGCTTGGGGAATCCCGGACAAGCCCCCAGATGTTATGCCCAGACCTGTTTGTTCCCCAAAGAAGACCACCAGAGTCCAGAGTCAAAGCCAAGCGGCAAGGATCTTTACTGCAAGTTCGAACTTGGTCCCTCCATTCCACAGCATACAAGAGGGCCCCGAACAATGCGAGTGCTTGCTTTTTATAGCCCGATGTAAACAGGATATGTAAAGTTACAGGGGAACAAGGTAATTCTCTCGGTTACAGCACATTTAGCATTTTTTATTGGTTCCCGCTGTGTCCTTATCGGGGATTTCCTAGGTGGTGTTTTTCTGAAGTTTGAGAGAAATATGGAGGAATGTGTTTGTGCTGGGCTCAGGAAGTTGGGAGATATATGGGGGATGTGCCTCATGCCTTTCATAGTAAATTAATATACAAAAAGTATTTGGATTGTATACTGGGCTGCAGGTGAACTTCACTAGAAAATATGGACTGTCTCATAATTTGTTTAAAGTATGTTTTATATGGATCAAAAAGGTACCATTATTGCTTTATTTTCTACTTAGAATATAATATATGTTTTCTACGTGAGTTTTTATTTTTGCAACTCATAGCTTTTGTGTTTAAGATCCAGTGACATTAACCTTGTGATCCTGTGCAGATTTTGAAGTTGGCTGTATAGTAGCTTTCATATAGGCCAAAAGAGGAGTAGAAGCTGTAGTGAACCCATAGGAGTTGCTTTACAAAACACTTAGGGGTGAAATGCACATCAGTCTTTCCTACCTGCCCCTTCTCCTAGTTGTTCTATCCCATCTAGAAAAAACCTCATTCTACTGACAGCCTTTGCATTCCTTTTATTCAGTCCAGTATACATGGGAATCATTCTTATACCATTGCATTGTTTTGCAAGTGAGACTCAATTGTCTGTTAATATGTGAGAGTTTGAGTGTTTTACTGAGGATATATCTGTTTTATTTTCACCTCCCTCTGACTTTTGCTCTTCCTCCTCCCCATCCCTTTCCTCTCCCCTCCCTTCCCAATTAATTACTCCCTTCTAAGCACAACCATAGCACTTTTGCTGTATCCTGCTGCAAATAGTCTTAACTGTTTATAGGATTCCTTCCCCATGAAGTTGGGAGTTCCTAATGGCAGGGAACCATAACTAGTGTATGATAGGTATTCAGTAAATATAGGCTGGTCCAAAGGAAATTATTTTTGCCATTTGGGCATAGCCCTATTGTTTGCAGGTACATATTTCATTTCTGAATTGCTCTATGGGGAAAAATGTAGTCTGGCTTCAGTCTGTTAAAGAATAATTTTTAAATGTAAAATCATAACTCTCATATAGATATATAAGTTAGACAAGTGCTAAAGATTTTATTTAACTCATCATTAATGAGAGAACCAGGCATATGTTACAACTAGATCAAAGGAGAATTTAAAAAACAGAGGCATTTGTTGATCAGTAATATTAAAATAGATTTGGAAATGAACAAACTGGCTTTTTCCTTAATGGGGAAATGAGATCAATTGAACTTCTACCTGACAGAATTTGCCCACCGTCAGTCAAGAATTATTTTGCTTTGCTATCAGTTATCTATAATTTACTGATTTGTAAAATAGTGTAAAGGCAATGAAAGGTGCAGAGTAACATAGAGTCAGAATCAGGTAACCTGAAAGCGTGTGCTTTTAACAATGTAGAGTTCTACATTGAAGCACAATTTATTTCCTAAAAGCCTTACTTAATTCCAGATGGCTAGGATATTTTTAGCTATGGGTGGTTTAAATATAGAGGCAGATCAGAAATAATTTTATGAAGGTTTAGTGTATGGTGGGAGAATTAAAGGGAAATGATACTACCAGCAGAGGGCAGTAGTGAAGTAACAGTTTCTTAAAGACAAAGGAAATATTGATTGTTGATAATTCTGGGCTAATTCTGTAGACCTTAACTTGAGTTTTACTTTTCAAATATTGCTGTACTAAGTTCCTTTCAGCCAGCTGCTTTGCCAGTACCTGAAACTTGCCAGATTAAGGCTCATTTTGGTTTTGTTTTAGGCTTTGTTAATGAAATAAATAAATAAAATATTCTAATCTTGTTTTAGTTAAGTAAATAATGTGTTCTAACTTATAAATACTTTTTTTGTATGGCAAATATTTGAGTTATCTATTGTAGATTAGGTGTTGCTTTAGGTATTAAGGAGAGATATGTGTGTGTGTGTGTATATATCTCTCCATACTGTATAGATAGATAGATACCTCTCCTTATCTATGATGAGTTATGATATGATCTATGATAGATGGATATATGTAGCTATCTACACACATGAAAGTAGAGTTTCCAAGCCTCACCAAAGTAACATTCTGTTGATTATGATATTTTAATTTTAGTAGTTAATTTATTCTATTTTTTATGAGAATAAAACACTTAATATAGTATTATTTAAACTATCAGAAGTCTTTCTTTGAATCTAAAAATGACATCTAATTTCCACTAAAAGATAAAATCTGAAATATTGTGAAAATATCTATCTGAAAAAATATGATAGCCAAAGTTGTATAAAACTCAATTGTAGATAAATAATAAAAATACAAATACACCATAGAAAAATGGCCAAAGGGGACAAAAGTAAGAAGCACAAATGATCAAAAACACATCAAAAATTCAAATTAACAAGTAGTCAAAGAAATCGATATTAAAACCCTAAGGAACATTTTTTTACCTGTGAAATTGATAAATGTTTACTACATGATAAAACAAAACTGAGGAATTTATAATGAGAGGAGTACTTCCATAAAAGTCTGGCAGGTATATGAATTAGTACAGAGTCTCTAAAAACCAATTTAGCAAAATGTATGAAGAATTTAAGGGTGGTTATCTTTTATAATCCCAGTTCTAAAACTATATCCCAAGTGAGTAATCCAAGATGCATTTGAAAGACTTATATTTAAAGTATAAGGGTATTTATGTCAGCTTATTTATGATAATCACAAATTATCTTTGTTGTCTAATAGTAGGTAAGTTACCTAATAAAACAGTGTATTCATAGAAGGATATCTTTGAAATTAGCCAGTAGGAAGTATTTGATGTCAAAAGAAAATGTTCATATTAAAAGCTTATGTGAGAAAATAAAAGTATAAACCTACATATAAGATTCCAGTTTTGTAAAATTTCTTCAATATATACATATGAATATATGCATGCATATATATATATATGTATTTGTAAAAAGTTACTTTTATTAGTAATTAGCAGTGCTTAATGGGATTATGGGTCAACTCCCAGTCATACTTTTACTCTTCTTTGTTTTTTGATATTTTCTGCAAACATAATAGACATTAAAAAATATTTCTTCTCCAAAATTACTTATTTTCAACCAATCATTTAGAGATCATTATGGTTATTTGGCTCACACATAGTATTCTTGCCAATTCTTATATAACTTTTAATAATGAAATAAAATTTCATTTTTAAAGAATACGTGTATCCTGAAAGTCACAGAGTCTATAGCTCAATTTTTGAAGATGCTTTGGGGTGCAGGTAGGAGGGATCTCAGTGTGTATATGAATAAAATACCAAATTTTAAGATAATCGTAATTTGCATTTCTCTTTGAATAGTTTTAGTCTAGTGACTAAAATGTTTAAAATAACTTTATTTTTCTGATAATTGTTTTCTAATGATAAATCAAATGTGTCTTCTTTTTGATGCATAGTTGGAATTTTATCATTAGTCAACTACCTGGGATAGTACAAAAAAAAAGAACCTTCAATGACTTATGATCCAGGATCCAGATATTCACTTGAAAAATAGTTCTTTGACTATTTGCATGTATTTTGACATAGGAACAAAGATATTGATTGTCATAGTTAAACTCTAAGTTCAGCTGGGTGTGGTAGTTCATGCCTGTAATCTCAACACTTTAGGAGGGCTGAGGTGGAAAGTTCACTGAGTCCAGGAGTTTGAGACCAGCCTGGACAACATAGTGAGGCCCTTGCCTCTATAAATGAATGAATGAATGAATGAATGAATGAATGAAAGAGAAAGAAAGAGAAAAAGAAATCAAGGTCAACTCATGAAATCTGTTTTTGGTTAAACCTTTGATGAAGTTGAAATATTCCAAATTCTGAATGGAAACTAGTGGAAGTTAATAGTCTAGATAATAATCTTACAGGGAGAGTTAAGAACAATAGTAAATTTGAATAATATCTAAAATCATCTACTTCAGGTAAAATAGGTTTAGTTGGGAGAATGCAATATATACTTCTGTAGAGACACTATCTAGGTATTTATCAGCGTATCTATAATAGGACATTAGACGTTGATGATATTGCCACTCTTTTTTGTTTTTACCCTTACTTCCAGTCAGTTCCTCTCTTCTTGATTTGGGCTTTATTTAGAATTATTAGCTATGGTTAGTGTTACTTTGGGCTCAAGTTGAGAAATAGAACATTTCCTTGGGGTAGCTGGATAAGGGTTGACAGAGACAAAGGAAAAGTCAAGAATCTAAAGACGATTCATTTCTATGTGGGCATGAGAATTTCTGAAATAATGAGCTGTAGTTGATGAAGAACAAGCAGAGCTTAGTGAATAATCTTTTCAGGAAGAAAGAAGGTGACCAGGCCAAAATATATCACCTCTGACAGGGTGATAAATAGCCACTGAATGGAGAGGAAAGAGTGAAGGAGGAACAGGCAATATTAAAGTAAGTTACTGGTAAGTTTTTAAAAAATCAGTTTGATATTGTTAAATCATTAGTCATCAGTTATCCTAGAAACAAGATTTGTTATAATGACTTATCCTGTGTAGAAAAATACATATATTTTGAGTGGGAGACTTTCAAGATCATTTCTAGTCCAGAAGAAAAGAAAAGGCAAACATTTTATTTGGGCAAGTGTCATTAGAGTTAAGCATCTGGTGAGTGGAGGAGGTAAGACTGACTCTTGTTGTCTGGAGTTCTTTTTATTATGTATATTACTTTAAATGGCTGTTTTCAGGTGACCATGTAGTTTCCTTTATTCATTCAACACATATTTTCTTGTGGCTGGAACCTTATGATATAAAGATGAACAAGACCCTTTTAACTCTTGTTAATGAGCTTATATGTAGTTCATTGACAGAGACATACAGGTAAGTAGACATTTAAAATGTAGTTCAAAGAATGCCACAAAACAAGGTATTATGAGTTCACATTGAAAGAAATCCTTAACCCAGTCTTTGCGAATTGGAAAAGGATTCCTGGAATAAGTCATGTCTAAGATGAGTCCTTAATTAAGGGTTGGAGAAGAAACAATTGGTCAAGTTTGGCTAAACTGTAAATAATTTCTGTGTAATTGAAGCTTTGAATGGGATGGGATCAATGGTAATAGTTTGTGCCTGATAAGATAAGAAAGCTCCCTCAGATTATAAAGGGCCTTGAAAGTCATTTTAAAGGGTTTGGACTGAGTGCCAAAGGGAATAGTTAAAAGGCTTTTTTTATATTTATGCTTTAGAAACTAACATAGGCAGTAGTGTGGATGAGGATAAACGACAGGAGGCCATGAGAAAAGTTAGGAATATATTGCAGTGAAAAAATGGTAATGTCAATGGAAAGAAGTACACAGATTTGTGGGATATTAATGGGTTGGAATTACAGGAGGTGATTAATTGAATATGTTGGCCAAAGGAAAGAGCACAGTAGGCAAGCACCCACTGTGTGGATTTGAAGAGCTGGGTGGACAATGGAATGCCTTTTACTGAAATGAGGAACAAAGCAACAAGAACCAAGTTTTCTTTAGGGTAATAGGGGCAATAGATCTAATAATACTAATAGTTCTTTCTACGTGCCAGGAATTATTCTAAGCATTTTACATAGAACATAGGCAGTTTGAATATAGAACTCATATTCTTCACCATTACATGAAAGAGCACAGGCTATGGAGATTTCAGACCATAAATAATTTATGATTCAATTCATTGAATTCTATTTAATTTTATTTATTGGCTGCTAGCTGCATTCTAGAGGCTGGTATAGAAAGTTACTCAGTACAGGGCCCTGGTCTGTGTACACATACAACTAATTCTAATTTGGTTTTCACAAATGATATAATTGATTGGGAGAGAAGTTTTGCTATCCAAAAATAGAGGAAAAAGAGATTAATTTGAAGGGAAGAAGGGAGAACTGAATGATATTAGAAAGGTCTGTCAAGGAAGGATTGATATTTAAGCCTTGAGTGATAAAGAATTGCACATGAGTGGAAAATTCTTATTTTAGCATTGCAAATATTTTCAATTAGCTTACATTCTTTTGTTTTAAATGGTAATTATTATTAGTTGAAGACAATATTCCCATAAAAGTAAAAAATGTATAATTGTTGTTAAAAAGTATTTGGTACATATTTGTGGTAAGGTAGTTTTTCCTCTACAGTATTTCAGAATATTCAGATAAGTTTAATTAGGGAATCATATTTAAAAATTTTAAATGACTGTAGAATATAAGATATTGGATTGTTATTGCTGCTTTGTTTTCTAAGACAAATTTTAAAAATTTAGATATTGGGATTATTAGATTGAATTTTATTTATGTGGATAAGCTTGGAGTTAATTATTAAGTAGAACTTGATTTTTAGCCTTAGAATAACAAATGCAGAAGTGAAGAAAACTTTTTTATTGGATTTGTTGTTAACAAAGCATGGCATAAGTAAGCCTCAGCCAGCCTGTGAAAGGGATGACTTAACACAACTGTTGATGCATTTAGAGTGAAACATCTTTATCAAGTTAATATAAGAAGCAGTCATGCCCTACTTGAATTACTCATTTATAATAGCTGAACAGCAGCCTGCATGTGGACTTTGAAATCCTGGGAAAATAAGGCACCTGCATACATCCAAATGTTGAAAGCTTTTACCCCTCAGCAGCTGGAAAATGTTGAGCTCTTTTGTCATCTTCTAGGTTTTTGGCCTTCAGGGAGATGTGATCAATTTAGTTACTGACCAGCTTTATCCATTACTTTTAATGATTATAGTCGCTGAAGTAAGCCTCTGCAGTTTGTAGCTGAAAAGATCATGTTTAGATATTATATTATTTAAAATTTATAAAAGTTAAACACATGGACCTAGATGTTTCTGATTTGCTCAGGTTTATCACATATATTCGGATCACTAAAAACAGCAAATAATTTAGATATCATAAAAAATAATTTATCCACCTTAAATGGAATCTAGAATGTATTTGTCTCTAAGGGACACACAATAGATCCCATATATTGCAGTTCTTGGGTAAATTTTATATATCTATCTGTGTGCAACTTTTTGTAACTTTCCTAAAGTACAGACAGTGGTTTATTTTGAATCAGAACTACTTATAAACACACAATGCAAATAATTATTTGTACTTCTTGTTTAGCTTCTTTTCACTACCTTTTTGATTACTGGTCCAAAGGGGATTTTTAGAAAATAGCATGGAGTGATACAGCATAGCTAAGAAAAGATCCCTGTTATATGAAGGAAGAAATGTGTCTGTAACATTAAAGCTGTTACTCTGGAATTCTAATTCTGGATCCTAATCTTGGTGTAAATCACTTGAGCTCAATTTGATTGTTTCTTAATCTGTTAAATGGTTGCAATGCCAGATACTGAATACTGTTGTGTTGATCGTCCATTGCATAAAGGCACCCTTTTATAGAGGTCACCATTCATGTTGCAAACCAAGTTAATTTGTTTATTATTATTGCTGTTCTCACAAATTGGTGTATTATGACAATATTCTACAGATGGAAGTAAAAATAAGGATGGCATCATGTGGCTGGTGGTGGCTGTGGACAACATTGATGATCCTATGTTTGACTAGTTTCTCCTTTTTAGTTGATGTGTTAAAAATATTTGTTGGTATTAAAAAATGTAAGAGCTTATCCTCATTGACAAACGTTTGATCGTATATAGATGCATGATGCTAGTGACATACTGAGATTTTACAGATAAAATAAGCAGTAGAAAACAGTTATGGAGATATATTGGAAGTTAATTTAAAAATTGTCTCTTGATACTAGGTGGTAAAATGTCCTGAAATTTCAAAACTAAAAAAGAAGTTTTACATCATTAATATGTATGATATTTTACTTATATAATAACTTTGTATACAGATTAATGATATACCTATAAATAGCCAAAAGGAAAAAGGATTAATGAAAGAAGTATCTTTTGAAAGAGGTTAAGTAATGGATTTTATAATCAGAAGGGACTTGCTCTAAATTTGACAGGAAGAATCTAAAGTGGTCAGAAACTGTGTTCAAATAAAAACTACAGAAAATATATATATATATATGTATGTATGAAAACTCCTTGACTTATGATGTTACAGCCTGATAAATACTTTGTAAATAGAAAATATTAAGTAGAAAATGCATTTGTTACATCTAACCAATTGAACACCACAGCTTAGCCTGGAATACCTTACACATTCTTAGAACACTTACATTAGCCTTCAGTTGGGTAAAATCATCTAGCAACACAGTGCACTGTAGAGTACAGATTGTTTACCCTTGTGATCACTTTCTGCCACTGCCCAGCATTGCAAGAGCGTAGCATACTGTATATCGCTAGTCCAGGAAAAGATCAAAATCAAAATTCGAAGTATAAGTTCAGGCACAATGGCTCATCCCTGTAATCCCAGCACTTTGGAGGCTGAGGTATAAGCTTATTTCTTGTTTCTAATATTACTACAATATGCCATTTTTTTCTAATACGTAAAATGGAAACCTGTGCTGAATGTAAATGTCCCAAGAATACCATCTTGTTTTATCCTCATACCAACTTAATGGAATGGGAGCTTTTGCAGTAAAAAAGTTGAAAGCAGAAATTGTAGATGATATATTAAAGGTATTTATGTAAGATAAGGCAGAACTTAAAGTCCTTGTTTCTATCTAAATCCAAGGACAAATGAATGCATATATGTTTGTGTTTTATGTTTAAATAAAATGGCTTTGTTTTTGTTTTACAAATAAAGATGGGGTCTCATTATGTTGCCCAACCTGGTCTCAAACTCTTGGGCTCAAGAGATCCCTCTGCCTTGGCCTCCCCAAATGCTGGGATAACAGGTGTGAGTCACTGCACCCAGGCTAAATAAAATGTTTAGACTGTAAATGTATTCTTTCTTGTGATTTCTTACTTTAACTAATTTTTTTCCCCCATCAACTGAACCAGTACTCATAGTGTCAAGTAAGAGGGCTCTGGAGCTCCTAACTTCAATTATCTCTAGTGGGACTCAGTCTAAGAAAGGAGGGGCATCCAGATTTTTTGCTGCACAAGGCTGCTATGAAGTCATTACTCTAGGGTTTGAAGATGCTAACTTTTCTGGCCATTACTTGACTCCTCTGGCCATAGCTCCAAACTCTCTAGCCAGATTACCAGGGTTGGCTTCAGATGAACACTTTAGTATTTTGATGCTAAATACCAGTGATAACTATAAATATTCCTCAACATCAGCTTGGCTTAGCCTACCTTAAACATTCTCAGAACACTTACCTTAGCCTATTATTGGGCAAAATCTTCTAACACAAAGCCTATTTTATAATACAGTGTTGAATATCTCATGCAATTTATTGAATACTCTATTGATTTTTTTTTTTTTTTGTAAAGACAGAGTTTCACTCTGTCACCCAGGCTGGAGTGCAGTGGCAAGATCTCGGCTCACTGCAACCTCCGTCTCCTGGGTTCAAGCAGTTCTCCTGCCTCAGCCTGCCGGGTGGCTGGCATTACAGGGTGTGCCACACACCCGGCTGATTTTTATATGTTTTTGTAGAGATGGGGTTTTGCCGTGTTGGCCATGCTGGTCTTGAACTCCTGACCTCAGGTGATCCACCTGCCTTGGGATTACAGGCATGAGCCACAGCGCCTGGCCTGAATACTCTATTGAAAGTTAAAAACAGAATGGTTGTATGGGCATGTGAAGTACGGTTTCTATTGAACGCATATTGCTTTAGGACCATCCTAGAGTCAAAAAATCCTAAGTTGAACCAACCTAAGTTGGGGACTATGTGTGTAATATGATGAAAATGTCTGTCTTTGTTGTTTAAAATTAGTTTAGAAGGGCCGGGTGTGGTGGCTCACCGCCTGTAATCCCAGCACTATGGGAGGCCGAGGTGGGCAGATCATGAGGTCAGGAGATCAAGACCATTCTGGCTAACATGGTGAAACCCCTTCTGTACTAAAAATACACAAAATTAGCCGGATGTGGTAGCATGATCCTGTAATCCCAGGTACTTAGGAGGCTGAGTTGAGGCAGGAGAATCGCTTGAACCCGGGAGGCAGAGGTTGCAGTGAACCAAGATTGCGCCACTGCACTCCAGCCTGTCTCAAAAAAAAAAAAAAAAAACCTAGTTGAGAAGGGGAAGAACTGAAACATTATTTTGCAAAAGTGTTGCTGTGGACAATGGGCACACATGTCCTCTATGGTGCAGATTCCCCTTGATTCATAGAGTGCTTTATCTTTGTAACTAGCCATTTTTTTTCTATAATAATACCACCATTAAAGGAATTAAAGTGACATTAAGAATGAAGAATATTTTAAATCTTTTAAAGTCTGGTGCATTCTAGATTCAGTAAAATTCCAGCAGTAACAAGATTTTGAAGCAGCTGCAGAAACTCTGCACAGCCCCACATGTAATGTGGTTTTAGAATATGTGTTTCTTCGCCCGTAGTCCCAGCCACTCTGGAGGCTAAGACAGGAGAATTGCTTGAACCTGGGAGATGGAGGCTGTAGTGAGTTGAAATTGCACCACTGCACTCCAGCAATGGCGAGACAGAGTGAGACTCGTTCTCAAAAAAAAAAAAAAAAAAGAAAAAGAATATCTGTTTCTTTCTTGTGATTGTGTATTGCTGGTTGTAGCTCAGTGCCTGGCAAAATATTTGTACTACAGATGTCTCAGTAAGGTGATCTACTTTTCCATTTATATGCATATTTATTTATGTTTCCATCAGTAGTTCTCCATAGCTTCTTTTGTAGTTCTCTATAGCTTAATTTTGATGTTCGCATAATCCTGATTTATTAGAGTAATATCATTTATCACAGGTTTTGTAGTATAGTGGTTAAAAATATGGGCTTTATAAAGAGACTGATTTTTGTCTCCACTGAGTATGATTTTTGTGATCATGGGCTAGTTTGACTCTTTGGTAACTTTGTTTTCTTATTGGTGAAATGGGTATAATGATAGTGTCTTATCTCAGGTTTGTCATGAAGATTAATGAATTCATATAATTAAAGCATTTAGAATAAGATTTGGCACATCAAAATAGTAGTTACTATTATAATGGCATGAGTTTGTGACTGGAATCCAAAAAACAGAAATAAGGTAGTCTTTGTTTTCTGTTTTATCAGAAAGCACTTCCCTATAAGAGGATAGTCAAGGATTAAGAAAGAAAAAATCTTTTTTTTTTTTTTTTTTCATGGAATAAGGCATTGAATCCAGTGGCTAAAAGGAATTGATATTATGTACCCAGTCTTGGATAATGCCAGTCAATTCTGTAAAGATGAAATATTAAATTTGTACTATTCTCTAACATTGGTAGTCAACATTTTTCCTGGACTGCCAATAAATTTTTGATTATCTATGAACTTTGTCTCTTGGATAATTTATGAGCACATTAGACCCAGCACTTCCAGGTTAATTTTACCATTTTACTCCAAGCCTATGCGTTGACCTTTATTCTCTGTACAATGAATGGTAGTATTATCAGTCAGTCCATTCATAATCCTAGGGATCATCCTAAACGTTTCTGTTCTCTCATTTTCCATCTTTTGTATCTGGGCAATGAACAAATTCTGAGACTTTTCTATAAACCTTCTCTGTAAGACAGATCTGATCTTTTTGCTTCCTTTCAAAATATATTTTACTGCCCCCCTTCCAATGTTTTCTGTATAAAGTTCAGACTTCTTAGCAGGACAACATGAACCTCATATTGTGTGGTATTTTCATGTGCATGTTATCCTCCCATCATGTGGAACTATTTGTAATTCCGTGAAAATGCCATTCTCTTACCATTTTTATTAGTGTAAACAATTTTTAGTGCATAGAAAGCTCCCTAATTTTCTTCTTCTCTTACTGTATTCTCTCTACTTTTTTCAACTCAATCATTACCTCATTGAAAATTTATTTACAAATTTGCTTCCCAAGATAGGTTAGGTGTACATTGTATTTGCTTCTCCTTTATATTCTGTAACCTCATGTGAATACAGTTGGCTCTTTGTATCAATGCATTCCACATTTGTGGGTTCAACCAATCATGGATCAAAAATGTTAAGGAAAAAACAACCAATAAAAATAATACAAATAACACCAATACAGTGTAATAACTGTTTACATGGCATTTACATTGTACTAGGTATTATAAAACCCAGAGATTATTTCAAGTATATGGGAGGATGTGTGTAGGTTATATGCAAATGCAACACGATTTTTTATAAGGGATTTGAATATCAGCAGATTTTGATATCCACTGGGGCTGCTAGACCCGATCCCCCAGGTACTGAGGGATTACTGTATCTTTAGTAAAGCACTTATCAAACAATATGATCATTAATTTTTTTATCAGTGTCTCCCACTAAATTATGAACAGTTCAAATACAGGGCCTATTTATCTCTAAGTGCTTAGGGTTTACTTTTAGGCATATGGTTGGTGTTGAGTAAAAGTGTTTTGAATTAGTAAAAGATTTTGAACTAAAAATATTTGGTAAAAGTTTTATGATAGACCAGTCTTTAATGGGAAATAATGGGAATTAACTGCTAATAGCTATTATCAAGAGGCAAAAATAAAGAAATGGACTGACATCCAGGCTTTTACCCATTTGACATTAGCCACTCTGCTAGTTTCTTCCTCTTACTGGTTTATCACTTTGGTGTTAACTATTTGGTCTTGTCTGCTTTCTTGTTAGTACTTATCAACTCTGTCAAAAATTGCCTGTTTCTCACTTAAACTAGTTATATCACCACTCTCTTTTTAATACTTTTTGTTAATGCTGTTTATTTTTGTTTTATCAGATGACTATTAAGACAAAAGTTTTCCCTTATGTTTGGCACATTCGTTGTAATAAATGTGAAGTGGATTCTTTAAGTCGATTTAAGGGCATCTGGCAACTAGGAAGACTAATCCTTAGAGTGAATTAAGGGCATGAAGACAGGGACCTGTCATTTATAGGATAAGAGGTCAGTGTACTATGTGGGCAGGATAAATATATCAATTAGGGAGTTTCCCTGAGAGTGGGCAAGAGGCTAAGAATCTGAGTCAATAGGTCAAGAATATGTAGACAGTAGGTAAAAGAGATGTCTAGAGTGCCAGATGGACTAGTGACGTAGAGGTTATATGTCTTCATTATACTTTAGGGGTATTTGACTATTAAGTGAGAAGATAATGCTGTTTGGGGGAAGCTGGCCTTGGAAAATAGTGCATTCCCATTAGAAGTTGATAGAATATATATAGTGGAACATCTTGGACCTTGCAGTGGGATACTAAGTATGTTTATTGTATTAACCCTATTTGATTCAGGATTGTTTTTGCCTACAAGTAACCTAGTTCAAACTAGGTCTTAACCAAATGCAAGAGACTAATGTTCAGATTTATTTAGTGAATACATTGGAGTAGTTTTCTGTGCTGTTGGTGGAACAAATTAAACTTTCACTGGTTGAGTGCTTACACCTACACACTATGGTGTGGGAGGATCATCAGCCAGTTTGTCTTATTGTTTTACTGGCAGCAGAAAACTCTTAAACTGAGTTTTCCCATGGAAGAGGCATCTCACTTGAAATCCCAGAACTTACACTAAAAAATTTATGAAGTGGGATGATAGTGAATTACAAAAGAGTCATCAAAGAAAGTATGTTATTAATTGACAGTTTATTGACTTCATCCTCAGGGCCAATTTAAAGAAAAGGGAGGCAGGGTTAGATTTCAAGCTATGCTTTGAATGCTGTGTGAGGTCTGTTTGAGCTTTTTGGTTAAGCTGTAATTAATTAACTCAATTAAACAAGTATTACTACATGAATAAAAGTACATACACTCTTGGATTTTTCAAAGAGGTAATAATGGGTTCACTGCTGATAAAATTGTGGATCTGAGTTTGGTTAACATTAAAGGGCACTCCAAAATTCACCTGTTGTCTTTAATCTCTTGATAAAGAATGGTAATAATTAGGGTTCTATATATGTATTCTATATCTTTTAATATATGTCTGTCTTACTTCAGAGAAAATAGCATTAAGGTTTCCTGTTCCTTTTCAATTGTATTTTAAATGTTAACTTTTAAGTTAGCTTGACCCTTTGAAAAATTGTTAAAAATTTCTGTCCTCAGGCTTCACAGCTTGTACAGTTATATAATTTTACTCACAGATATAAAAAGTAAAGAAATATTTTAAAGTCTTCTATTTTCAAATGCTTCCTAAGAAAGATGCTTACAGTTTATGAACAATAAAATGAAATTTCATAGGTAGAACTTTTTTAAAATTCCTGAATATTGAGATACTGAGTCCCTTTTGGTTTGTTCCCTAAATATAATTTCATTTAGTTATTTTTGTTAATTCTGAAAGTAGCAACAGTATATGCTATTTCACTGGTTATTTTCATTTCTGATTTTGTTTATTTGGGTCTTATCTCTTTTTTGATTATTCAGAGTAGCTGACTATCGATTTTGTTTATCTGTTAAAAAAAAACAACTTTTCCTTCTGTTGATCCTTTTTTCATTTAAGTTTCTATTTCATTTAGTTCTGCTCTGACTTTTATTATTTCATGTCATCTCCTAATTTTGGGTTTGGTTTATTCTTGCTTTTCTAATTCCTTGAGGTGCATCATTGGATATTTGAAATCTTTCTACTTTTTTGATATAGATATTTATTGCTATATATTTCCTAACTAGCACTGCTTTTACTGTATTCCCTAGGTTTTGGTATGTTGTGTTTTGATTTTCATTTGTTTCAAGAAACTTTCTAATTTCCTCCTTAATTTCTTCATTGACCCAATAGTCATTCAGGAGCATTTTGTTTAATTTCTGTGTACTTGTACAGTTTCCAAAGTTTATGTTATTGATTTCTAGTTTTATCCCATTGTGTTCTGAGAAGATATTTGATATAATTTTGATTTTTAAAAAATTTGTTGAGACTTGTTTTATGTCATAACGTGATCTAATTAGGAGAATGTTCTATGTGCTGATGAGAAGAATGTATATTCTGTAGCTGTTGAATTAAATGTTCTGTAAATGTTTGTAAGGTCCATTTGGTCTAAAGTACAACTTAAATCCAGTATTTCATTGTTAATTTTCTGTCTAGATGATTTGTCTCATGCTCAGAGTGGGGTGTTGAAGTCCCCAACTATTATTGTATTGGAGTCTATCTCTCTTTATTTATTTTTAAAGAGACAGGGTTTTGCTCCATTGCCCAGGCTAGAGTGGTATTGTTTGGCTATGGCTCACTGCAGTATCCAACTCCTGGGCTCAAGTGATTGTCCTCCTACCTCAGGGGACTACAGGTGTGCATCACTGTGCCTGGCTAATTTTAAATTTTTTTCTAGAGGTGGAGTCTTGCTGTGTTGTTGAGGCTGGTCTCAAACTCCTTGCCTCATGCAGTCCTCCTGCCTTGGCCTCCATAAGTACTGGGATTATGTGCAAGAACCACTATAGCCAGCCTATCTCCCATTTTAGAGCTAATGCTATTTGCTTTATATATCTGGGTGCTTGGTGTTGGGTGCATGTATGTTTAGAGTTGTTAAATAATATATCCTCTTGCTGAATTGATCCCTTTATTATTATATTATGACCTTCTTTGTCTCTTTTTACTGGTTTTGACTTGAAGCATTTTTTATCTAAGTATAGCTCTTCCTGCTCTTTTCCTATTTCAGTTTGCATGGAATATCTTTTTCCATCACTTTATGTTCCATCTTCATGTGTGTTTACAGGTGAGATGAGTTTCTTGTAGGCAGCATATAGTTAGATCACGTTTTTTTATAATCCATTTAGCCAGTCTATATTTTTTAAGTGAATCTGTTTACATTCAAGGCTTTTTAAATTAAAAAAATATTTTTTTATTTTTTGATGGAATCTTTGGCATCCTGAATCTGGATATCCAAATCTCTTGCTAAACTTCAGAAGTTTTCAGTTATTATTTCATTAAATAGCTTTATTCCTTTTGTTTTCTCTTTCCCTTCTGGGACACTGAAAATGCAAATATTTGGTTGCTTGATGATGGCCTATGTGTCATGCAGGCTTTATTAATTATTTTAAATTCTCTCTCTCTCTTTTTTTTTTTTTTTTAACTAACTGGGTTATTTCAAAAGACCTGTCTTCATGCTCTGAATTTTTTCCGTCTGCTTAATTTAGTCTATTATTGAAGCTTTCAAGTATATTTTTAAGTTTATTCAGCAGATTTTTTATTTCCAGAATTTCTGCTTGGTTCTTTTGTTTATCCTTTGGTAAATGTCTCATTCATATCTTGGTGTGTTTTTTTAAAATTTCTTTGCACTATTTATGTGTGTTCTCTTGTATCTCACTGAGCTTCTTTATAATCAGTATTCTGAATTATTTTCCCAGGATTTTGTAAATTTCTTTTTTTATTGGAATTTGTTACTTGAGAATTATTGTGTTCTTGGGAGGTGTCATATTTCTTTGCTTTTTTTGTGTGTTTCTTTTGTTCTTATGTTGATATCTGCCCATTGGTAGAACTTTTACTCCTTCCAATTTTTTGAATTTGTTTGCAGAGGGGAGAGCTTTTACCTGAAGATGTATCTATCATCTTGGTTAGGTTAGGGAACTTTGGTGTTGATTCTGCGTGCATTCTATGGTGGTTTTCTGGTGGGATGTGTAGGTGGGGCTAGCTGTGCCTGTGCTGTGGCCCTGCTGCTCTAGAAGACAAGGTTGCTTTCAGTGTCAGTAGTGTAGGCATGCAAGTGGAGAATGCCTGCTTTGGCCTCAGGTGGTGGATGTGGTGGGGTAGCCTGTCCTTAGGGTGCTTATAAATGCACAGTAGCTTTGCTACTTGGAGTGGCAGGGCCACTGGCAATGGCTTTTGCTTTGGCCCTAATGGTGGCAACCAGCCTCAGTGGCAACCATGGGCAGGGAATGTCACTCTTTTCCCAGAATCTTGATGTTTTTTCTTATTTATTTATATTGTTTTGCTAATGTCAGGATGGATAGTGGGGCTATGTAGAAGACCAAGGACTTCCCTTCTCCTGGGAATCCTGATCTTTGTTACACTAATGTTTAAAATACAGCATCAGGAATTTCTTCCTCTTCTTCAATTTTCTTACTCTTCCTGTGATTTCAGCCAATTAATGTTGATATATTTTGTTTTCTTAGTAAATATTTGCTATCTTTGTTCTGTTACTTGTTTAATTTTAATCTTAGTTGATTCAAACCATTTACTAATGTAAGACAGAATGGTTACTTTTGGCAAATTTAATGGTACTTATTACTCTGAAAATGTTAGAAGGGACCTCTAGTTTTCCTTTGTAAATTGTCATTTATTTGACAGAGAAAGCATTTAATCCGTAAATGCTGCTTTGTGTTTTATAGAATGGTGAACCTTACAAGTATTTTTTCCAAATACATGTTTATTAAAATTTTAACTCAAATATATGATGATTATTATGAATAAGAGTTTTTAAAGCAGTCACTTTGCTTTGATATTCACAGTGTGAACAAGCTAAAATTGTCTACCTACTTTCTCTTCTTTTTATTCTTCCAGGTCACCTTTGGGTCAGGCATTGCTGCTTTGGCAAATCTGCTTGCCTTTCACCTTTGGCTACTCAGTTTTAGTTTGGTTTTGAGCCAGTACATGCTGAAATCTTTAAAACTAAACAAATCTTTAGCATTCATTTGATTTACCAACAATTGTCTTTTTAAATGTTCAGTCACTTCACAAGAAAAGTAACTATTGTCAGTTACAGACTGTAGTACCAAAGTCAGATTCTGGAACATTCTATAAACTACTAAAAAACTATCAGGTTATAATTTAGATTGGCTCAGATGGTTTTAGGTTGTTTTGAAGCTGAGGGTATTTTGACTCACAATTTTCTTTCTTTTTTCATTTTTTTTTTTTTGAGATAGAGTCTTGCTCTGTCACCCAGGCTGGAGTGCAGTGGCGTGATTTCGGCTCCTGCAGCCTCTGCCTCCCAGGTTCAAGCAATTCTCCTGCCTCAGCCTCCTGAGCAGCCAGGATTACTGGTGGCACCACCATGCCCAGCTAATTTTTGTATTTTTATAGAGACGGGGTTTCACTGTGTTGGCCAGGCTGGTCTCGACCTCCTGACCTTAAGTGATTCACCTGCCTCGGCCTCCCAAAGTGTTGGGATTACAGGCATGAGCCATCATGCCTGACCTACTCACAATTTTTGAATGTACTTAAATAATTAATATAGATGACTATATTAGATAAGAGACACGATATTTTTCCTAATAAAAGTTTAAACCATATTTTTATCCATTTTCTGGTAATTATTTCTTAAAAATGTAAGTACATCAGAGAAATTATTTATTCATTTCCAAGGCTGAGAAGGTGAATTTTAAATTTGTACTTGAATAACATTTGCAATTTTACTTTGCTTGCACATAACATTATTTTTGCTTAGTAAGCTTATGAACCATTTAATTCCCACTATGTGAGAAATGTATTATGGGGTATTGAGAATATTATGATTTAACCATAGTATATATTTAGTTGTCTTCAATCTCATTTCTATCTCTTTGTAAATTAAAAGGTTCCATAACTTAGACTGTGGGAATGAAAGTGAGACTTTTGTTTTCTTTGAGTTGTATCAAAATGTAAATTCCTGGGAAGGCTATTTTTGCCTTTTGTGTCACAATTATTATAGGAAGCCATACAAGCTGCTATTAGGTGTTAAAGAATACAATAAAATTAGACACCTGTTTGCTCACTAGCCAAAGACCATGTGTTCCTTTAGCTGTATCCTTCAGATGAGCAGCCTCGTTGTTTGCGCCCTTGCTTTTGCCTTTTCCTTTTTGTAACTTTGTTCTTTTCCTATAGCCATTTGTAATTGACTGCTGTTTACTAATAGTATAGAGCAAAATAGCCAGCTTTTTCATGGAACACTTCAGAGCTAACTGCATCATTAAAATGTATAAATGCTCTATGAAAATGTATTCAGTTAGTAAGATTAGACTGAATTGCTAGATTTAGATTTTACTAGATCACTAAGATTTTCACTTAATTAAGGCTAGTACTTTTTTTCGTGAGTAGAGATTCCGTTTGTTTTCAAGAACTCAAGAATATGCTGCTGCTCTTTATGTTGCTGTGAGGCATGAATATAATTTTGTACATAAAAATATTCTACAAATCGTTCCTTAAGAGAATAAGCGAGGAAAATAAAGTACATTTTTAATTTGAGGGTTGGTCATTAGACTTATTCTGCTTATAAGATTGACAGCGTGACTGCTCTTTAAATGTTGAATTGGGAATTTAACATGAATGCAATCCACATGTCTGTGTCAGAGATTTTTGTATTTTTTTCCTGGAGATGGGAAGTACAAACATGCAAAGACTTAGCTATTGCAAGTACCTTATTTTGGTTTCTTACCCTGTTCTGTTTTGTATCTGCATTTATAAAGGAATTTGAAGAAATTGGAATGGATGCAAAGAAAAGGAATAATCATCATTAGGATAGAAACAAGGACACAAGAAACACATAAAGTATAGTTCTTAAACACGATTGTCTTAATTCCTTGATAATTCTTTCTGATGTGTGTTATCTTCTGCTCTCTGTACTAAGTCACAAAAGATGTACAAATAATTTTTATCAGAAAAGTGTAGAACAGAATCAGAATGTGAATTACTTGCTTAGGACATAGTTATCCAACACTGTTTAATAATTATCACAAGAAAGCCAAATACTAGGAATGACCGACTGAGGTCTTCAGCCTAGAGGGTAGGGTAGACAGGCTTGGCCAGTTCATATTCTTTCGTTCCTGTTGAGCAAGGGAGGAAGTATAGGTGAATGTGTTTAATAGATATGTGTTCACTGATGTATACACAACAAACTTCACTTTGTTTTTCCTTTCATACCTATTGTGACACTCTTAGCTGCATGACGGTAGTTATAGAGACAGATTTCTTAGTAATCTTCTCGGGGAGCATAAAGAGTTTTAAACAGTAACTCTTACAAAAGTTGGTCATGTTCTGTCCCAACAAAGGATAGAGGGAAGGAAACTAACAATTATTGAACATTATTATCAGATACTATGGTTGGTGCTTATTTTCTTACATCTTTAAAAACTCAGAATAGCCCAATGAAGAAAGAACTCCTTCATTTTTGCATTGAGAAAACAGGCTTATGCAGTATATTGCAATATGGCTTATTAACCATCTCAAAGAAACGTAACTAGTAAGTGGCACAACCAGGAATTGAACCAATATGTTTATATCCCCAAAGCTCTCTATTATATCATGCCATCTCAAATCAAGTGTCTAAACAATTGGGAATGGAAGTAATAGAGTTTAGTTAAGTATAACTTAGATAGGCTCCTATCGAAGCACAATTAAAGCTTAGATAGGCTACCAAGTACACTTGAAAACATAGTGTTGTATTCCTCCTCCCCAATAAGCTTGTGGTTCTAAATAATTAGCTTGTATTTTGATTAATCTTGATTGTGCTCTGATGCAAAATATTGTAATTATTTGACTTGCAACCTGCTTTATAGAGTTAGTAATTTATTGAATGTCTTGGAAGCAAGTCCTTGACAGGCATTATTTTAAGGTGAAATTGCTATGTGAGGATTTTGTTAACCTGACATTTTGTGGTTTCGCCTCATAAAACTGGCAAAGGACTCCCAGTGTGGAATGTTAATGGGGTGAAGTAATGAATGCAGGCTGAGTTACAAGCATCCAGATATGAGCAATCATATAGTTCATACTCCATGATTCTTGGGGGAGGTCTTTGTAGGCAGAAGCTTTACTAAAAGATAAAAGCAGTAGGAGATCGTTAAAACTCAGCAGTTGATCAAACTCTTTCTGAAACCTAGGCTTAGAAGCCAAGCAGCAGTATGAACATGGGAAAGTAATTAATCTATTACAGTCTCTGATGATAATTTTCACTTTCTCAAACCGTT
Source organism: Theropithecus gelada (assembly GCF_003255815.1). Taxonomy (NCBI): domain Eukaryota; kingdom Metazoa; phylum Chordata; class Mammalia; order Primates; family Cercopithecidae; genus Theropithecus; species Theropithecus gelada. The sequence continues at coordinate 101,608,979 of NC_037676.1, forward strand.
GAAGTAAATAATTATTGAGTACCTATTTACTCCTATTTACTCTAACCAAATATTAACCTTTTTATTCTGTTCAGCTTTTAAGTACTGCCCATTCCACTATATTTTGATCCCTCAATCAGATAGCTAATTTAATTCCAGCGTGCGTTATGTGGATTTTATTCCACTGGACCAAAGCAATATACTGTGTTCCTTTTCCCATTTAATTTTATTTTAAAACTTTGCTTGCAGAGCTGAAAGATTTCTTAGTGTTTTCGTGGGGCTGGGGTTCTGGCCCCTTGCTTCTAGATTGTATCAAAGCAGCTCTCCCTTTTTTCTGATTTATTTGTTGGACTACTCCATGAGATTTTGTTTGAAAAAAAGAAAAAACATCCTGCTCCTAAGTTTGAAAGCCACATATATAGCTGTTTAATTTAAAGGGTATTAATTATAAGATATATTTTCAACGTTTTTGTTGATCATGTATTTCAAGTGATAGAGCACAAGGGTATAGATTACCTTGAATCTTGTATTCTAAAGAAAAGAACCAATTGTTTATAAAGACTTGTTACTATAATGTAGTCAGTTCTGTGGATTATATCTAGTTACAAAGATTATATATGGTTTTAAAAATTGTTGCATTTTGATATTTTATTTTTAATTAAAGGCTCTTCCTTCTCCTTCTACTGTATGATCACATTAAGGTATCTTTTAGATAAAATCTAAAAACACTTCATAATCATTCTCATTTTCATTGAGGTTCTAAACAGGTAGGCTAGCATTATTGTTCTCAAATGGCTAATGACATATTTTAATCTATGCTTTATTGCTTGTCCAATTAGTTAACAGATCTTAAAATTCTTTGAGGTTCTCTCCTTTCAGAAAAAAAATACAAAGTTCCAATATGTTGACGAGGTTGGGCTCAAACTCCTGGGTTCAAGCAGTTCTCTCACCTGGGCCCCCCAAAGTGTTGGAATTACAGGCATGAGTGACTGTGCTCGGCCAAGATTCTTTTAAATTCATCTTTTGCTTTTTATTTCCACTTACCCTGCTTTAGACTAACTTCTCACCATCAATCACAGAATTGGTTGGATAGTTTGTTTTCTTGCTAATTTTGCCTTCTTTCACTCATTCTCTATAAATTGTGCAGATTATCATATAAAATCCAAATGTTTCATCCTTTGCAACTGCTCATATGCTGTCTAACTTAGTGAAACAAACTGTTTTCATTGTTATTTGTTCTTCAGAATACTACCTCCTAAGTAAATGGTACCTCCCCATCAAAGGCAATTTTGTGAAATGTATTATTCAAAGCAACCTTAACAGTATAATTCTTATCTGTGTATATCTGTAGCTCAAGCTAAAATGTCAATCAACTTAAATCGGGCATCTCAAGGGAGAGTTATTTAGTTCCCTTAACATTATTTTCCATGATTGGCAAGGACCTAGTCAAGATGTTTTTGTTAGTTCCTCTTAGAGAAAAGATCACTTTTGGGAAGGAACAGACATATCAACTTTCAAGTATCAGCTAATTTCCTGTTTAGGTCTTTATATAAATGCCTATCAACCCTTTAATACTTTTTATTTTATCTCTTCGCATCTACATTCCAAATATTTAAATCATGCATTCCTTTTACGGCCCTTAGTATCTCAACCAAAATAAATTTTTCTTCTTTAGATTTTTGCCCAGATTAAATTATGTATTTGTTTCACATAGGATATGTTTTTTGGGTGTCATTTCTCAATACTTCCAAAGCTGTACCTTAATGATTGGTTTACTTACATACCCTTGTAACCAGCTTACTGAAAACAAAAATTATTTCTTACTCTTCTGTTTTCCTTCTTGGCAATTTCTTACTGCATTTGCTTCTATTCTGTGCGTAAAAAAAATGTATTATATTGGAAGAATTGTGGAAGAATTGTGAAGATAGTGACTTAAATAATTTTCTGTGCTTTGGGGTTTAGATGAGGAACCCTGGTTGAAAAAACAGGCATGTGCAACAGGTACTCAGTATATGTATTGAGTGAATAAATTTGTGTTGTTTACATTTTATGTTTGATATGAGTATCTTATTTCCCAACTATATTCTAAGCTTAGGGAGAGCTTAAACAATGTCCTCTTCTGTATGTGTATTTGTCTAATTGGTAAGTAAGTAGTTTATGAAAAAAAAATTAAATAATTTGAAATAAGGCAGAATTTCTATCCATCATCTCTAGGTAACTTTTTTTTTTTTAAATTTTGAGACAGTCTCGCTCTGTTGCCCAGTGGCACAATCTTAGCTCGCTGCAGCCTCTGCCTCTCAGGCTCTCCTGCCTTGCTAATTTTTGTATTTTTTGTAGAGACGTAGTTTTGCCACATTGCCCAAGCTGGTCTCGAACTCAAGAGCTCAAGCGATCTGCCCACCTCAGCCTCCCGAAGTGCTGGGATTATAGACATGAACCACCATGCCCAGCCATCCCTGCATATTAATAAATTTCATGTATTTGTTAGTCTTCTACAAATATATCATTCATCACAATTTATTTTATCAATTTTGAGATACTTTTTTCATACTTTAACTTTCCTGAAAATAAATGGCCTCTTACTACTGGCCTCAGTTGAAGTTCAGCTCCAATAGAGGGAGTTTGTGTTTGCTCCTGGCAGTCATCTCAGACACATGAGACCACTTTGAATTAAGTTATTTGTTAGATGATTTTTGGATTTCACTGATAGTGTGAATTTAGACTGCCATAATTGTTAATACTGGGTTTTGGATTCAATTTTATGAGATTTCTTCCCCTACCCTCCACCTAGTACAAAGATTAGTTTATGAGTTTTCTTCCTATTTGTATCTACTTCGAAGAGTTTTTCTCTTTAATCTTAAACAAAGGTGTACCCCTTGGGTCTTCCAATTCTATGTACATGTAAAATAATTGTATGTCATGATTGATGGTGTCTTAGATAAGAAAAAACACAGAATTGCAGTCAACCTAATTGGGTAGAATGGCAACTGCAGGAAATTGAGTCAGCCCAATTCAATTTGACTTTTGAAGTTTACCAATGACTAACTAAATATTATTAAAGAACAGTGATTTTATTTGGGATTTCGCTTTCAAGATGGAATGTACATTAATGTAGCATTTAGATTTAATGTATTAATAATTAATATAGGTAGTCAGTCAAATAAATGCCAGTTACCCAGTCAAATAAATACAAAAATTTGCATCAGGGTACAATCAAGATTAATCAGACACAAGGTAGAAGCATGGTGAGAAAGATAGAGCAGTCAACACACATAAGATATTATACAGGTGGGATGGAAAGAGCACATGAGGTTAATTAGAACACAAGGTACAGGCAAGAGACTAGAGATAGGGCAGTCAACACACTTTGGATACTGTATAAGTGGATGGGAAAGACCACACTATCTGAATCTGGTGGCATGGAATGTTTAGGTATTCCCTGCCCACTTTACAGATGACTAACTTACTCTCTATATTTAACACATTTTATGATCACTACTGTTTCATAAGCTACTTTGCCTATTCACACTTTCTATGATTTCTATCTGTATCTCATAAGATGCTAGTTTACTTGCTATCTATGGTTAACATTTCTTGTGAGTCTTATCCTGTTTTTCTTGATTTATAATGTAACAGAATATTCTCAAACAATACATAAAATATACCTTACAGAAATTCTCTATCAGTCAAGGTTTAATTAAAGAAGCAGAACCACTAGGAGATATACTTTTAAAGCAGAAGTCCCCAATTGCTGAGTCGTGGACCAAAATGGTTCCATGGCCTATTAGGAACCAGGCTGCACAGCAGGTTAGTGGCTGGTTAGCCAGCATTACCACCTGTACTCTGTCTCATGTCAGATCAGCTATGGCATTAGATTCTCCTAGGAGCGCAAACCCCATTGTGAACTGCGCATGCAATGGATCTAGGCTGCACGCTCCTCATGAGAATCTAATGCCTGATGATGTGAGGTGGAACAGTTTCATCCTGAAACAATTGCCATCCCTGAACCAAGTCCGTGGTAAAATTGTCTTGCACAAAACCTGTCCCTACTGCCAAATGGTTCGGGACTGCTAATAGAAAGGATTTATTATAAAGATTTCTCCATACTCAATTGTGGGGGTTTTAAAAAAATTCTATGGGAACTATTTCTTTTGTGTTTGGTGCTGTCACCTGAGATCAGCAAGGCAGGAAGTTGAGCTGGGAAAACAGATACGAAGTAGGGGAAGCAAGGACAAATGGCAACCTGAAAGGTTTAGTGGGACCTGGATACTCTCTGTTTCCAACTTTGGTGATATAGGTGTCTTGTAGGAGAAGATAGCTAAATTTTAAACCTGAGATGATTGGATCAGATAACTTTCAACAAGTCTTAAGTATTTGCCAGGAGATAGAAAAATCAGGAATTGATCAAGTTAAAATTTTTGTTACTACGTTGGTCTTTTTATAAAATGGCTATTTTATCCAAATAAAGGAGCAGTTAATTTTTTTCAATCAGTTTGAGTGTTTTAAATCAAAGTATTCTTTGATATCTTCTGAGGAGCTCTCAATTTGTTCAGCTACATCCTTGCAGTAGAAGAAGAGTGTAAATTCATACCTCTGAAAATTCCAGCCCAAAGCAAGCAGCTGCAAAAGGAAAATCTACTTTATGTCTCTTAGATTAAAAATTTTTGTAAGTTTGACATTCTACTCCACAATGCATTCTGTTTGTTTACCTCTCCTCCCCCTAGTTATTAGATTAAGTTGCTCATCTACTAAGACCTACTGTGCTTATTTTTTCATTTGAGTGCTTCTTAGCTTACCATTGTATATGCCTATATATATAAGTACCCTCTTTTGAAAAGTCTAGCTCATGATGATTTCTAAGATTCCTTCCAGTTGGACTCTTTCTGGATTATAGACTTCTAAAGTATTCAAACTTGTGAAATGTTATCTTTCTGTTTTTATGTGAAACATATTGAGTGAAAATTTAATTCTCTTGGCTTTGTTTTGATAGGTATAAACCCTGTATTTTAGTTTGGGGCATATTCTGAAAAAAAGATTCATTTCAATAAAAGCAACTATAGTATATTACAATCAATGCTTATATTCAAGCATGTGTTTAGTAAAATGAAAGATTATTAATTTTGGAAAGACACATTTTTAAGGTATTATGGAAGAACATTGTGGTGGTCTATATATTTTGTTTTGACAAAATCACCTTAGGGAATGTGGATCAGAATTTTATGTCCACATTTTTTTGCCTTGACATCCAATGCTTGTTTTTAGTAGTTCAAGGAAATCCATCTGCTTTAAGAGGAAAAACCCTGTTAATTCCAGTTTATAAATAAAATTGATATATTTGAGTGTTATTGCCAGTTTCATTTTTGAAGCAACTTATTTCTTTCTGAGCCATCAACTGTAGTTGATTACATTAAACATAACCACTAAGCATTCTCAGTGAACTTTATCTTTCTGTTTTTCCTACAAATATATTTCCTCTAGGATTTCACTTAATAATGTCATTCTTATCATCTTGACAGATTCTAATAAGAGACTGCAACACAGTAATTCTAACAGCAAATAAAAATAAAATAGATAAAATAAATGATAGTGTTCAGTCTTCCTTTCAAGCATGGTATTTTGACAATGGCGTGAATGACATTTTGGGCCACATAATCCTGTCTTATATATTGTTGTATATTGTGTAGCATCCCTGACCTCTTCCCACTAGATACCAGTGGCACTCTTGGAAATGTAACAACCAAAAATGTTTCCAGACAGTGCTGTATTTGAGAGTCACTGTTTAGAGTATATGTTTTATTCTGTAATATATATTAACTCCTTTGAGATGCCTATTTGGAGAGGCGTGTCTTCCAAGGATTTTAGAAAAGAATTTAAAATTGTCTTTAAATATTTGAACATGTTGTTTGGACTAGTTATTTTGCGGCTAGTATTCCAGAACACACTGGACTAGAATTGTTTTCTGTTAAGTACCCCTTATTAAAACTTTTGATCATATATATAATATTAAAAATAGTATTATCTTCATTGCTATTATATTATGCCATTCACGGAGAATGAATGATGAGACCAGTGATAGGGGTATGTAATTTTAATAATATTTTCTATTTGTAGGTTGAGACTTTGGATGAGAAAGCAGAATTCAGGAATTTAATCCAGTACTGAATAAAGAACCAGAGTCAGAGAACAGGATTTCACTTTCTGAACCATCACTTAATATAGTTGTTTCTTATCCCTGACCTAAAGCTCATGCATTACTCCTTCTGTTACCTTCTCCCTGTCTTCTCTTACCCCTACTCCTAGCCTGAATTGTTTCTTAAGTGTTCCCGCTTTTCTCCCTCTATTTTGTTTATCTAAGCACTTACTATCTATATTTTAATTTTTTCTTACCTTCTAAGTTGTGGGATAATGGAGTGCTGGGTTGAAAAGTGGAGGATTAGAAGGATGTTATAGTGGTACCAAGTTATTTTATCTAGTCATTGTCTTCAACCAGAACTGAAACTATCAATATCTTGTTTCTTAGTGGCTTGTAGAGAGTCTCCAAGTACCCATGGTATCATTTTTTTAGTATCTAAAGCCATTAAGCAAAATGTTATTTCTTTTGTCCCTGTTGTCTTAAGGCAATTTAGGATTAATTTAGTTTTTTATTGCATTAGAGTATTAGGTGAAGTTGAGTCTCTTAAAGAAAATTCCTTGTATTCCTGGTAAGAATTGCTCCTTCACCTTTCAGCTTCATTCTCATGTACACTAAAATGCTTTCCTTCAGATTCTTTAATCACAGATAATTTTATGAAATATCCATTGAATTTCCTCTAATTTTTTTATATTCTTTTCAGAATAAGGATGGATGGTTCCACTAAACTCTTACTTATCTGGTTTGTGGCAGAGAATGAGACCTATAGAAGAAAATTTAAACTTAAATGAACAATGCTGGCAATTTACTTGTTGTGGTTGTTCTTAAATAATGCACTGGTCCTATAAAGTGCTTAGAAAACCTTACTTAAGGGATCAACCTGTTCATTTTAAGTAGTGTTGCTTGTCATCGCATTACTCACTAGTCATTTACTACAGTAGCTACTACATTGACAGGTAAGTGACCATAGAACTGTTGGCCTCTGTAGCAACACTACTTATACACTACTTCTAAAATCTTGCAGTTCAGAGCTGTAGGGCAACCAAGATCCCTTTATAAGGAACATTTAGATAGACTTATGTTCTCATTAGCATAAACACTACTAGTAGCTGATTTGGAATATCAATTTTAAAATTCAGAATTGCTAAAAAAGTGATACTTGATAGTAAATCAAGAAAACAATTAAAATATAACCTGTAACCAGTTGGATAGTTATATTAATAACATATGAAACATGTAGGTTGTATTTGTGCATTTTTGTACAAATCAATATAATAAGCTTCTTAGTACGTTTTGACTTTGGTGATGTTGTTTGGTGTAGGTTAAATTGTAAAATTTAAGGATGGAAATGAAATCTGAAAGCTGCTGCAAAAATAATGAAATTTAATTTAAAGTATTGCATGTTTACATGAGACAGTAGAATAGATTGCATGATCTTACAGCATTTTATAGGTGGTTGACAAGAAATTGTATTTGAAGTTCAACATTGTAACTACATAAGGATAACTATAGTAATTTAAGATAAAGGAATACTTACCACAGTATAGTGTACATTCTGTTTTGATCAAGGGATTTAAAAAAAATTTATCTCAAAATCATTTTTTTCAGAAATTTGAGTATCTTTGTAACAACATTTTGGCTGCTCCAGCAACATATATTAGAATTGAGCTTTGTTTTTATTTATCGTAGAAAATTATGAATTTAATGGGGTTTCTTATATTGATAAATTAAATAGAAATTTGGCCAGTCTTATGTTCTGACATCCAAAACTATATTAGGTGAACTTAGTGTAAAGACTCATTGGATCATTTAAACAATAGACTGTGACTTACATTTTTTCAGTATTTGTCTTGTGGTTCATAAACAAAATGGCTAAATAGTAAACCTCAGATAATTGGATTAAATGATTATTTTTAACAAGTCTCAAGTATTTGCAAGGAAATAGAAAAATCAGGAATTAATGTTAAGATTTATAGTTACTATATTAATCTTTTCATATATGGCCACTTTATGGAAGTAAGAGAACAGTTAATTTTTTTTTGTTCAATCAGTTCAAGTGTTTTAGATCAAATAAAATATTCTTTTATATATTCTAAAGAGTTAATTCAGTATATTCTCTGAGTGTCCCAAGTGGTACAGTGTGGAAAGGATGTTTACAGTAATTTACTTGTAAAGTCAGTGTTACACTTACTCTGAATCCTCAGTTCAGTGCTTTATGTATAGTCATAGGCTATTCTTCAGAACATCCTTAAAAGCACAGTACAGAAAACAAGATAAAAGTTTAAGATTAAGAGACTTTATTCATTTTCTTCCTGACTCTCACTAATAAAATTTCTTCTAAATTTCCCATATGAATTCTAAACTTTTTAAATATCAGGCTTCTAATAACACTTTCTTGTCTATTTATTTATGTTGAAATTCTATTGGTATTGCATTAATCTCATGTTGATAGGAAAGGAAAAAGAGTTGGCTCACATGTTTTTTTGTAGCAGGGTGGTCAAATATAATAGTGTTGCTTATTTTTCTTAATGATGAAGTAGAAAAATGATTCCAAGGCCTACTTAGAGAAGAGCTTAGACTTCAGATAGTGCTTTATCTACATGAGGGAATAATCATAATTCTTCAGACATGTAAGTATCAGAAATCTTTTTAAATAATAGTACTTTGTCTATTTAAATAGTATTAGGTTAGTGGCAGCTTTGTAATGAGAGTTTGAATTTTTGTAGAGTTTATGTATTTTAGACTAGAATCTGACATTTAGAAATGTAACATTATTCTTACGTTTTAAAACTATTTTTATCTGAAGGGGGTCAGGGACATGTAAAATTAATGCCCAGGAGATCTGTTTTTGGAGAAAGATGTGCATGAAAAGTAAAGGCCACATGTATGGTGATTTTTAAACTTTACTTTCTTTTAATTAAACATTTTCTTTTGAGATAATTATGTAGATTCACATGCAGTTGTGTGAAATAATACAGAAAGATCCTATGTATCTTCTTCTCAGTTTTCCTTAATGATAACATCTCACAAAACTATAATGTAATACCCCAACCAGAATACTGACATTGATACAATTCATAGATCTTGTTCAGATTTCCCCTGCTTTACTGGTATTCATTTGGGTTTGTATGTATTTAATTGTATGTAGTTTTTATCACATATGTAGATTTATGTACCTACCACCATAGTCAAGATACAGAATAGTTTCATGTACTTTAAGAATCCCTCGTGTTACCCTTTTATGTCCACATCTACTTTCCTTCTGCTTCCTCCCCACCATCCACTCTAACCTCAAGTCTTAACCCCTGGCATCTACTAATATCTCTATGTCTCCAATTTTATCATTTCAAGAATGTTATGTAAATAGTCATGTAATATATAATCTTTCTGGGATTGGCTTTTTTCACTCAGAATAATTCTCTGGATGTATATATGTATGTATCAGTGTCTAATGTTTCACACTATGTTTTTGAAATCATTTGTCTTGTGTATATCAGTAGTTTATCGTTTTTGATTACCAAATAATATTCCATTGTATGGATACAGTACAGTTTACTACTTCATTCTACTGTTGATGAACTTTTATATTGTTTCTATTTTGTAGTTATTGTGTTTAAACCTGCTATAACATTCTTTTACAAGCCTTTTGTGGACATATATTGTCATTTCTATTGCATACATATTTAGAAGTGGAATTGTTATTATAAGGTAGGTGTATGTGTAACTTTATAAAAAACTATTAGACCTTTTTTCCAAGTAGTTATATGACTTAACACTCCCACCAACAATGTGTGTTACAATGAGAATTACATTGTTCCATTCATATCTTTGCCAATATTAGGTGTAGTCATTTTATGTTTTACTAAGCTTGAAATGATATCTCATTCTTGTTTTAATTTGTGTTTCTCAGTAACTAATAATAATCATCTTTTCATCCTTTTGGCATTTCAGATAGCTTCCTTTGTGAAGTGTCTTAAAAGACTTGAAGGTCTTTTGCCCATTTTATGTTAATGGTTTGTCTTTAATTGAATTGTAAGAGTTCCTTATGTATTCTGAATACAAGTCATCTATATGTGTGGATAATATATTTTCTTAGTCTTTTCCTTGTTTTTTCTTTTTCATAACAATGTCTTACAAAGAATAAAATTTTAAAACCTTAGTAAAGTCACATTTGTCAATTTTTTAATTATTTGTGCTTTTATGATTAGTGCTTTTTGTGACTTCTCTAAGAAATCCAGGATATCCTTCTATATTTTCCTCTAAAAGCCTTATAGTTTAGCTTTTACTTTTAATTCTATGATTCAAAAAATCAACTTTTATGAATAGTTGCGAGGTAGAGATCAAGTTTTTGGAATTTTTTCTCATTTGTTTGTCCAGCTATTAAAGCATCATGTGTTGAAAAGATTCCCCATTCAGTGCCCTGGCATGTTTGTTGAAAATCAATAGACAACATATGCATTATTTTATTTCTGGAATTCTATGCTGGTTTTTAAATCTGTTTGTCCATGGTCATGCCAGTTACCATGGTCTTGTTTGCTGTGGCTATATACTGAATCTTTGAATCAGGTAATATAAGTCCTCTAACTTTGCTATTTAAAAAGATTATGTAAACTACTATATGTTTTTTGTTTTCTCTATTTATTTTGTTATCAACTGGTCAGTTTCTATTAAAAACACCTGTTAGAATTTTGATTGGGATATCATTGAATTTGTAGATAATCTTGAGGAACAAAATGGACATTTTGACAATATTGAGTCTTTAATCCTTGAACATAGTGTATCTCATCATTTTTTTAGGTCTTTTTCTCATGAGGTTTTTGTACTTATTTCTTGCATACTATATTCCATTTTCTTTTTCTGTAATCTGTTAGGGTACCCACAGAATATTTTTCTACAAGGATATATTTGTATTTCAAAATATATATAAATATACTTACTAAGAAAATAAGATTTGAGTTCTAAGAATTGACAGTATTGACGGTATGGGATTCACATGTTAAAGCCTATTCTAAGCACATTATATTTAATTTTAGCTTTTATTTTTCCTGGCATATAAAAATGGATTCAATGTTAATGAAAACAATGTCAAATTATTTTGTTACCTTATGTTGCTTATACACAGAAGCATTATTTTGAAATTCAGTGCCTCTCAATCCTTTATATGTTGCAGAATGTTATCGTTTTGAAGCTTGGGCATTCTTATAATTTTTATTAATTAACAGAGGTTGTTTCCATGATAACATTTTAGCATCTTTGATTAATAATGAGGTCCACTATAGGAAGACATGTATTCTCCCACTCTGTCTGTGGTAGATCAGTGGTTATTTCTTTTCCTTTTTATTATGAGGTATGTCACATATGCAAATAGAGAATAATATAATGAGTATCTCAGATCAAAAAGAAAGGCAATTTTTAAATTTCCTCATGATGTTCTTTCTCCTGTTTCACCATATCAGAGCTGGACACTATTCTAAAGTTAGTGATTATTATTCCTGTGCCTGTAAATACTTTTAGTATATATATATATCATTTTAAAAATATTTAAGTTTCATATTGTTTTGCATGTTTTGGTTTGTTTGCTATCTGTATTCTTTTGAACATTCATTCAATATTAAGTTTGGAAGAGTTTTTGTATTAGGTCGTTCTTGCATTGCTATGAAGAAATACCTGAGACTGGGTAACTTGTAAAGAATAGAGGTTTGACTGGCTCACAGTAGGCTGTACAGGAACATGATGCTGGCATCTGGTTGACTTCTAGGGAGGCCTCAGGAAGCTTAAAATTGTGGGGGAAGGTGGAGGCGGAGTAGGAGCAAGAGAGAATGCAGAGGGAGTGCTGTGTACTTTTAAACAACCAGATCTCATGAGAACTCACTAATTATTGTGAGGACAGTACACAGGGGGATGGCACTAAACCATTCATGAGAAATCGATCCCATGATCCAGTCACCTCCCACCAGGGCCCACCTCCAACACTGGAGATTACAGTTTGATATCAGATTTGGTGGAGACACAGATCTAAACCACGTCAGGTTTTTTTTTTTTTTTTTTTTTTTCCAGTTTTTTTCAAATAAGACAGGCTGTATTTAGGTTGCTAAAAGTAATGTTTTACAGAAAGGGAACCATAACATTGCACAACAAAGTATGCTGTAAAATCTCAAACAAGAAAGGCAGTGCTTTCTTTAGGTCACCAAAAATCATGTTTCACTGTTAGAAGCAAATGTATAACTGCATTTTCCCCCCCTTCAATAACAGTTCTCTCTATAATACTTTCAGACTACTTTGTGGTTTCCAAATACAAACTAAAATTTGTTGGACAGAGTTGCTCAGTCTCATCAATAGAATAAAAATAATTTGCAAAAAAAATTCTGTTTAATGCCAACAAATAACAAAATATTGTGGTTTCTGCTTACTAACTCCAGCATCTAGTGAAATGGCCTAACCTATGTATACTTTCATGAACATTTCACTGTGAACACAGTTGCCCTTTTTTTCTGCCATCACAGATAGCCTCCTTAGTAGCAAGTATCTTGTCAGAACAGTTTCAGACACCCAGGAAGTAATTCCTAACAGAATAACTGCAGTTATGTGGGCAACTCAAACAACAGGGCCCACCTCTGCCAGAGTCCCCACGTGGGTGTTACTTTTGTGCTTTGGGTAAATAAGACCCACTGCCTTGTTGGTTGGAACAGTTGGAACCCAGAGTGCAAACCTAGATGGAGAAGTTATTGTTACAGACTCACGAACACTTTAATAAATTGCCGGGGGTTTCTAGGTGCTGTAATATGTCTCACAGACAGCAACATAAGCCAACTCTGGGAAGAAGTCATCATGGTATTCTGCCAAAAATTGTAGAAAAGATCAGTGTTTCAATAAAGCCTTCAGATTCTTCTCAGACTAGGACATCTTTCCAAGGATTTCTGGAAGTTTTACCAAAAGTCACAGCAAATGTTGTGCCCCGTAAATGTGAAGGGGGTGGAGGTGGCTGGTCACCTGGGTGGTAATTATCAGGCACAAACTTCCATGAGAGGACTTCATTTATTTAGTTAGTTCTTTTCCCTTCAAAACCAGTAAATGCAGCACTTTCTTCCTTGCTAGGAGGCAGAGGTTGAAGATGATGCACAGGTGTTTTCTTCTCCAGGTTCAGGAGCAGCCTGGAGCATGCTGGTCGATGTGGCCTGCTGCTGGCACTTGGGTGAGGTGACGCCTGCTCTCAGCCAGCCTGTTGCAGTTGGTGATGTGGCATGTGGACCGCCTCACAGCCTGCAATGCTTCCGGCTTGGCTTTGTGCCTTTTGTGGGTGGCTGGTTCAGCTGTGGTTGTCTGACTCTCTGTGGACCGTGGTGTGGATGGATTCAACAAAGGTGGGCTGGGAGAGAGCTCCCCCTGGTTCCTTTTATTGTCTGTGATGCTTTCCTTAATTGAAAGAAAACACTTAGATGAAGTCACTTTTTTATACCGAGCTTATTCTCATGGATAGATTATAACTGATGGGGTAGTAATCAAAGGTTATTCGTAACCCATCCACCATCTCCTTACAAAGGTCAGCATTCTTTTCTGCTGGGATATAATGCACCTTCATGTTGGCGTGCTGCATAGTGTAATGGTGGCAAGGCCTCTCATTGGCTGAAAAAGCTGTATTGATAGCAAAATGCTTCCCGTAGGACTCCAAAATCATTATGATGTTGGTCTGTCATGGAAGTTTCATTAACTGTTTCCTTCTGTTAATGTAGTAACGATCACCCTGAAGCTGCTCGTTCAGAATTTCAGGGATTTCTATAGTTATTATTCTTTCTTCCATTTCCCTTTCTGTTCTTGCACTTGTCTCTTCTTCAATAACACTTTCTTCACTTATTTTTCATCCTTGTTTTCACTACTGTTGGAGAACTGCTTATTGAATTTTCAGCATTTTCATCTTTGTCTTCAACTGGGAGGCTTTTTTAGATAGAATCGATGCCAGACAGACTTCCTTCTTCTGTGCCTCTCAGGTGAGCTGCAGCTTTTCTTGCCAATTCATGCTGTCATCCTTGATTTGCACCTGTATTACAGTGCACATGATCTTTGGCTGCCCATCTATCACAGCTTCCGTTCCAACTATTAAAATGTATTAGATATTCTGGGATCTTTCTGTCTGTTTTGCCTTTCCCATCAATAACATCAGCAATCTGGGTCGAACCCCCAGGCGTCCCACCGGAGCCCATGTGGCACTGGGCCGCACAGGAGGAGAAAACATTTAACACAAAACAGAGATCATAGTCAAGAGGCCTCCTCTACTGGCTTCAGGGCCAAACCACAGCCTGGCCTGGACAGCGCAGACATGAGGCTCCCGACTGGTGTTGGGAGAGTTTTCTTTTTTGAGTTCTATAATTCTTAATTCAGGCACTTAATTGCTATATAGTAATTCCAGTTTTATGAATACAATGTACTGCAATTTATTTTTATTGCTGATGATTTAGTTTTAGAATTTGGTAAAACAATTTTGGATTGTATACTCTTATTTTAAAAATTACTATTATTTTTTATTGGCAAATCATAATTGTATACATATATGGGGCACAGAGTGATGTCTTGATATTTGTATACAATGTGGCATGATTAAATCAAGACAGTTAACATATCTGTCATCTCATTTACTTATCCTTTTTCACAGTGAGACATTTGAAATTTACTCTCTTCATTATTTTGAAATACATAATACATTATTAATTGACTTTAGTCACTTTACTGTACAATAGATCTCAACACTTATGCCTCCTCTCTGTCTGAAGCTTCGTACTCTTTGATCAAGAATTTCCATTCCCTCTCTTCACATCTTTCTAGCCTCTGGTAGCCATCATTCTGTGCTACTTCTACAAGTTCAACTATTTTAGATTTCACATACATGTGAGATCATATGGTGTATCTTTCTGTGCCTGGCTTATTTCACTTAGTATAATGTCCTCCAGGTTCATCTATGTTGTTGCAAAATAACAAATTTTTATTTCTTTTTTAAGGCTGAATAGTAGTCTATTGTGTATATATATTGCATTAAAAAAAAATCAGTTTATCTGTTGATGGCCACTTAGGCTGATACCATATCTTGTCTATTGTGAATAGTGCTGCAGTGAACATGGCAGTGCAGATATCCCTTTGACATTTGTTTCAGTTCTTTTGGTTATTTACCCAGAAGTGGGATTACTGAGCCATATAGTAATTTTAGTTTTTTGAGGAACCTCCAAACCGTTTTCCATAATGGCTGTATTAATTTACATCTCTAGCAACTATGTAAAAGATTTCCCTTTTCTCTGCATTGTCACCAATACCTGTCATCTTTCATCTTTCTGATAAAGGCCTTTCTAATGGGTATTAGGTGACTTCTCATTGTGGTTTTAGTTTGCATTTCCCTATTGATCAGTGATGCTGAGCATTTTGTTCATATACCTGTTTGCCTTTTGCAGGCCTTCTTTTGAGAGACACAAATGGCAAATGTTCAGGTTTATTGGCTGGCTTTCTTTCTTTCTTTCTCTTTCTTTCTTTCTTTCTTTCTTTCTTTCTTTCTTTCTTTCTTTCTCTCTCTCTCTCTCTCTCTCTCTCTCTCTCCTTCCTTCCTTCCTTCCTTCCTTCCTTCCTTCCTTCCTTCCTTCCTTCCTTCCTTCCTTCCTTCCTTCCTTCCTCTTTCTTTCTTTCTTTCTTTCTTTTTCTTTCTTTCGTTCGTTCGTTCGTTCTTTCTTTCTTTCTTTCTCTTTCTTTCTCTCTCTCTCTCTCTTTCTTTCTTTCTCTCTTTCTCTCTCTCTCTCTCTTTCTTTCCTTTCTTTCCTTCTTTCTTCTTGTCTCTTTCCTCTGTTGCCAGACTGCAATGCAGTGACACAATGTTGCTCACTGCAGCCTCCACCTCCCAGGTTCAAGCTATTTTCCTGCCTCAGCCTCCGGAGTAGCTGAGGCCACTGGGTATGGCGTGCACCACCATACCTAGCTAATTTTTGTATTTTTAGTAGAGACAGGGTTTCACCACGTTGGCCAGGATGGTCTTGATCTCTTGACCTCGTGATTCACCCGCCTTGGACTCCCAAAGTGCTGGGATTACAGGCGTGAGCCACTGTGCCTGGCCTATTGCCCATTTTTCAGTTAGGTTGTTTTCTTGCTATTGAGTTGAGTTCTTTATATATTACCCCTTATCAGATATATGCTTTGCAAATTTTTTTTGTCATTTTGTGGGTTTGCTTCACTTTGTTAATTGCTTCCTTGGCTGTGCTTTTAAGGTCGATGCCATCCATTTGTCTATTTTTGTGGTTGTTATTACCTGTGCTTTAAGTTGCAGAATACAAAATCAACATACAAAATTAGTAGCATTTCTGTGTACTAATAACAAACTATCTGAAAAGGAAATTAAGAAATGTATTCAATTTACAATAGCAAGAACAACAACAACAAAAATGTAAGTATAAATTAAACCCAGACAATGAAATGTTTTTTCAATCATTTAAAATTGTAAAACCATTCTGAAGACTATAAAACACTGATGAAAGAAATGGAAGAAAACATACATTAATATAAAGATGTCCTGTGTTTATGGATTGAAAGAATCAATATTGTGAAAACATACGTACTATCCAAAACGATTTACAGATTCAGTGCAATCCCTATCAGAAGTCCAATGTCGTTTATCACAGAAATAGAAAAAACAATTCTTGAATTCTTATGAACCCACAAAAGACTCCAAATAGCCAAAACGGTCTTGACCAAAAAGAACAAAATTATGATATCCAACTATCTGATTTCAAAACATATAAAGCTGTTGTTACCAAAACAGGATGATACTGGTATAAAAATAAACACATTGATCAATGGAACAAGTTAGAAGGCCCAGAAACAAACCCACTCATTTATAGTCAATGGATTTTCAACAGAGGTGCCGAAAATGCGTAATGAGGAAAGGATAGTCTCTTCATTAAACAGTACTGGAAAAACTGGCTGTGCACATGCACAAAAATGAAATTGGATCCTTATCTCAAACCATATACAAAAATCAAGTCAAAAATGGATTAAAGGAGTATAAAACCTGAAACTGTAGAACTACTAGGAGAAAACATAGGGGAAAGCTCCACAGTGTTAGTCTAGACAAAGTATATTGTTTCCTTATTTATGTGTTTTCAAATTTATCCTGTTCTATACTTAGGTTGAAATTGCTGAGTTATAGGTAGGTATGTCTTTTACTTTATTGGATATTGCCAAATTACTCTAAAGTAGCTGTACCACATTATATTTCCTTTAGAAGAGCAAGAGACTTCTCATTACTTCATATTACATCCTCACCCATATTTGTATTGTCAGACTTTTATGGATTTTTAGTGATCTGAATGTTAAGTCATTGCAGGTTTATTTTGCCTTTCCCTGGTTATTAGTGAATTTGAACTTTTTTTTTTTTTCAGGTTACTCAGTTGTTCCTCTTTTTTTCTAGTGAGTTTTTTTTCTCCTCATTGGTTTGTACAATTTTTTTATATTGTGGATTCTAATTCTTCCAAATTATATGTGTGACTTGCTTTCCAATTTTTTACATAATGAGTTTTGATGCATGGGAAATTTCAGTATTAAAGTAGTCAGATTTATCTATTTTTTCTTTTATGGTTTGTGTTTTGTGTGGCTTGTTGAAAAAATCTTTTTCTACTTTGAAATTTTAAAGATCCTCTGCATATTTAAAAAATATTTTCCAGTTTTCCTCTTATCATTTAGGAATTGAGTCTCGCCCACCTCATTCTTTGGTGTTAGCTAGGGATCCATTTTTTCCTTGTATGGATAACTAGTTCTCCTTGTACCATTTCTTGAATAGTTTATCTTTTCTCCTTTACCTACAAAGCCATCAATGCTATAGTATGCAATGCTAGGTATGCAATACTATAGTGTGCTAGGTATGCATTGCTCTGTTTCTGAGCTCTTTAGTCTGCTTCCTTTTCTGTTTCCTTATTTTTATACCAATGTCTTAATTACTGAAGTGTTATAGTTCTTGGTATCTGCTAGAGCAAATCTGCCCACCTTAACCTTCTTTTTCAAAATCAAGGGCTGGCAAACTATTTCTATAAGGACCACATAGGAACTATTTTAGGCTTTGTAGGCCATACAGCCTTTATTGCACCTACTGAATTCTGTCATTGTAGTGCAACACCACCCATGGACTATATAAAGGAATGAGTTTGGTTGTATTTTGTGTAACTTTCACATATACACATTATTATATATTTTTTCTTTTTAAAAAAATTATTTAAAATTGTAAAACCATTGTTTGTGAACCATATAAAACAGCCAGTAGAACTTAATTTATTGACTTTTACTTAAAATTATCTGTGCTATTTTTTTTATGCCCCTTTTCCTATATACACTTTTTGTGAAGTTCAGCTTCTGAGTTTCCCTACATGAGCAAAAGGTTATTTAAAATCCTTCAGTCGCCAGTGAAATGATGAGGCAGGAGAAAAAGTTCTTTAGGTAATAGTCTTGTCATAAAAAAAAATACAGTTGCATGGAGCTGCTCAAGATCTGAGTCAAACTGAAAAAAGGAAGATAAGGGGCTGAAAATTATTTTAAGAACCCCTCCAACCATGAGTTATTCTTCAGGTCAAGGGAGGGGAGGGCAGGGAGAAGTGTCTAGCCATGCCATCTTAGAGCAGAAAGCCATAGCTGGATCAGATCCAATTCTCATGACACACAAGGAACTACACTTGTGACACCTGAGCTGGATTCAGATAGCAGAGTGGGCAGGCAGGTGGGCAGGCAGAGCAGTGGCTGGATGAGCATGGAGCCCAGTACTACAGCTCCATCATTCTGTTCAGAGTACTGTCAGCATGGAACCATTGAATCAGGGTCTTGTAGAAGTTTGTGGTTCAGAAGGATGGTTTCCTGAATCCTCTTGGAGTTCTTGATGGTACATTTGAGGGGCTCACCAGGGCAAAGCCTTTCTAGCCTTGGATGATGAGATTACACACAGGGTAGATCTTGTAGTTTGTCATGTCAGTAAAGGTAAGGGGCAACAGGCTGGCTTCTTGAAATTGGTTTCCTGGATCCTGGTGAAGCTCTTGATGATGATGCCCTGTCTCCCAAGGTGGCAGAGTTCTAGTGCTGTATGCTCCCAGCTTGCCATGGCTCTCATCTCTGATAACCATCCATCTGATGGCATGTTTCTTACAGTAGTGGGCATTCTCCTGGTGACAACCTTACCAAGGAGTTGACATTTATTGTTTTCAGTGTTTATGGCACCAATAAACAGGTTATTGGAGATGTTGTACTGGTGCCTCAATAACTTGAGCCATATGCCAACAATCAAAATGTAGTCAGTGGTATACTTCCTTTTCATTTTTGTAAGGATATGTGAATCTCTAGGTCATCCAGGTCTTTGCCATCCCACTTGTCAAAAGGCTCCAGGAGCTGCAGGCACTTGTTGGGTGTGCTCATATCCACCCTCTGCCTACTGATATCCTTGTGGTGGAGGTGCTGGTAGGTGTCCTTCCTGGGGTCAACTCTGCTTAGGAAAGCTCATCTGCATCTGGAGCCTCCAATTTGTACTTCTTGCTGTACATGGTTGTCAGGAAGTAAATCTCTTGGTTGAAGTTGATGGTGCCAGAAATGGCTAGGGCTTGAGGATCTCTGGGGACATGATGAAGGCGTGGGCCTCAGGTTTGCTTTATTGTGGCCTGTCAAGTTCCTCTTGTAGGAGGTAAGGATTGCATTTTTCTTCATCTTTATTATGTCCTTCCTGTTCCACTGGCCAATGCAGGGGTCACAAACAGTGGCCAGGACAATGCCTACTATATCCTATAGGATCTGTGAATAACTCTTATGCTCAATATTGGTGTAGATCTGCTGAGATCCCAGTGCTGTGGTGAACTGTGACTTGCACTTGAGCCCATGAGCTAGCACTTGCTTGGCCATAGCTGTTGAGCACCTGATGTCCTCATAGCTTGAGTTGGTACAGTTGTTGATCAGACCCACTTTGATGTCCAAAGTCCATCCCTCCTTCTCCACTACAGTACCTACTTCTTCCACAGTGTGGGCCAGGTCGGGGTAAAGGGCTTATTTACATAGGGCTTCAGCTTGTTGAGGTTAATTTTTACCTGTCATTTATAATGGCAATCAGGGTCAGGTACCAAGTGATCCTTGATTTTATCTTGGATTGGCATTGTCTCCTTAGCCTGTCTTACCCAGTTATTTCTTTATTCTGTGGTTCTAAGAGAACACTGAGGGCCACAATTTCTACACCCATGTTCAGGTTATCATCAGGCCAGTGTATGAGATGGATTCTACACTAGGCCACTGGTACTCCACAGTACGTGTTTGCCACCTTCAGGATCACATCTGTGGATCAGATCTAGCTTGAGATTGTGCCTGTCAGCTTCACACCATTCATCTTGTGGCACTTCAACTCCTGCCATCCACTGCATCAGCCTCCCCAGCTCCAATGTATATGCCCTGCAAGCCACCACTATTGAGGTGTGGGGGTAGTGGAATAAGAAGAATCCTAGGGTATGTGTAGCTTTCAAATTGATTCTAGGTCCAAGCTTCTAAAAGCCCACACTATAGTTCACATCCGCAGTTGCCAGGAAATTATGCTTTCTGATTTATGTCCTTGGCCTGGCACAGACCTTTCTTACCCCTGAGCTGAGCCTTGTCTGATGATCACAGTGGATGGTGGATGATATGGCCATTTGGCCACCTCTCTGCTGATGAACTGTACTGTGGCCATATGGTCCATGGTATCCTGAATGCCTATGCAGGTACATCTTACTCTGCTCAGTTGCCTGGGGTCATCAGGTATCCATACATGATCTCCAAGAGGATCAGAGCCTGGTTCAATCATTTGTTAACACTGTTAATTTTCTTTTCTAGCAGGTTATAGTGGATATACTTGCTGACTCCAGTTAGCTCATGGTCACCTTGGTCTTTTGGCACAGGACTGATGCCACATATTTCTGCGCACTGGAGGGCTTTCTGCAACAGGGTTACTAATAGAGTATGCCTGCCATAAGGATTCTCTGTTTGGTACAAACATAATTTTTATGGCCTATCTTTTTAAGTTGCTAACAAAATAAACTCACTTTCTAGCCCATATTTAGCACATTGCATTTGTGATTATAGATGAAATCAAGATTGTTAAATAAAGCAGTCATGAAAATAAACTTTTCAGATGACATGCAAAAGTTATTTGTTTTACCTCTGCAGTGCTAAACATCATGGACATAAATTAGATGATGTTAGTTTCCCTGTGGAACCATTTAAAACAACTGTCTATTCTAAAAGTCAAATATGGTGATTTTGATCAGAGAATTAGGGTCAGCATTAACATTTTAAAGTTTGCTTTAAATGATAAAAGTTTGGTCATATCATTTTATCTTCATGGAATAATAAAGTACGATCATTACTTACAAGGAGGAACCACCTAACAAATACTTTTATTTTTCAGTAATTTATAGTGTGTTATTCTTAAGTATAAATTACTTGTTTCTTCCCATAATTTTAATGATACAATGTTAATATATAGTTAAAATAATTTACTTCTTTGGAATTACACATGAAATTGAATTAGAGGAGTTTTTTTGTAGCATGAAAACATGCCGCCAATTGCCCACCTTGAATATTATTCTGAGAAAATTTATAACACTTCAAGTATGTCAGTTTTTTGTACTTGAAATGGATTACTTCCTACCTCACTAAAAGAATAGAAATATATTTTTAAAGGATATGAGATATTTTTTATATTTGAAAATATCATGCTTTTTCTTTCTTTTACTTCTCAGACTAATAGTTTCTTATTGGAGGTACAACTTAAGATCTCCCACAAATATACCAAAAACTAAATCTCGAATCCATAATGGAGAAAATCACATTTAGGAGAGTATGTATTTTATGATTAGAATTGCCAAGTTAAAATACATGATGCCTAGTTAAATTTGAGTTTTAGATAAACAACAAATAATGTTTGGGACATGCTTTTATTGTTAATCTGAAATTTGAATGTAACTGATCCTCCTGTATTTTATTTGCTAAATCTGGCAACCCTAATTATGATTCAGTATTTAAAAATATATAATTATAGATACATACGTTTCTATAATCCTTGAAAAAAGTCTTCAAGAATATGCAGTAGAATATTAATGGTGGTTGTTTCTGGTGATTAGAGGAGAGGAAGGAAGATTTTAAATACTTTGTAGTCTCTACATTGTGTTCATTTATTTCAGTATGTACTTTTTTTTAATACTTAAGTCACTTGTTTTTGGTGGAGTGGCAAAGATACAGTGGATGGCAAAAATGCATAGAAATATCTGACACTTAACCATCATAGAGCATATGAGTGGGAAGGACAAGAAATCACACATATAAAATTGCAATTACAGTAAACATCACAGAAAAGAGATACATCAGTGTTACGAGATTATACAGAGATTCTGTTGGTTTGGAAGATCACAGGAAACTTTCCTCAAGAAGTGAAGTTTGAGATTAGATATGAAAGAATTTCTGTAGGAATTAACTCAGTCAAGACGATGGCGTTTCAAACAGAATGAAGGGGGAGAAATAATTTGGTGAGTAGGAGGAAGTAAAGGATGGGAGAGAGCTCCAGAGAAAGTAGTGCAAGATAATGTTGTAGAGAAACGTAGTGGCCACACCCTGTGGAGACTTGTGTTCCATGTAAGGTTTCAGGTTTTCATTTTTAAAGCAATGGTAAGCCATTGAAAGGGGCAATACTGGTGTTAATAGGATCAGAATGCATTTTGGAAAGATCGTTTTGGTTGCCCTGTGGAGAACTGGTATGATAGGTAGGTGTATGCATGAGAGTGAGTGTTGCTTGACCAGTAAAGAGAATATTGTAGCAGTTCCTATGAGAGACAAATAGGAGTTTAATCTTAGTAGGGAGGTTTGATGATAATTTAGGAGGTAAAATTTTCAAGATTTAGTGATGCTGTTGATATGCGACAGTCACCAAGTGAGAAGTATTAAAGTTAACATGGGTTTCTGATTTGCACAAAGATGCAATGAAAAATAATACAGCCAATAAAAAATTAAAAATAATTACATAGATAAATAGGTTAACAACTAAAATGAAATCACTTGGATAGGATTCATAAAGTGAAACTATATGATGGCAGGAGGTGGATAAATCAAGAGATTGTAATATGAATATATATGTAATATATAATTGTAATATGTATAATATGCAGTATGAATTATATATGATATGAATTATGTGTATGTAATATGTAAAATGAATTATAATATGAATCAGGAGATTGTAATATGTAATATTTTGAGTTACCTTGAAATTAATTTTAGTTATTTAGTACTGTTCATATTCAAATAGATATAATTTTAAATTAGTTTTTAAATTATAAAATTATTTCAGTATTTTTAGAATAAAAGAAACACAGAATGGTAAATAAAAAAGAAAAAGTGGAGCTTTTCTTCTTAACTTTTCCTGGAGAGACTTCCCCTACCTTTTATAATTTATTTTATTGGAGAAATAGATTTTTGAATTGAAAATACTATTCTAAAATAAGGCCATTTTTCAACTAATCAGTACCTAAATGTATATTTTCTCTTAATTATGTTTATTTTACAGCGTTTGTAGCCTTATATCAGGTTTCTCTGTCCCTAGTTAATCAATCCCTTTCACGTATCTATCTTTTCCTACACAGATTCTGATTAGATAATTCCCTTGCTTCAGAACCTTTTATGGTTCTGAAGAGGTAAGTTTAAACTTAAAGTTAACTCCAACTATCACTTTCTTGACCAGTGTATATTATGTTCATTTCTTTTCTCTTTCCTCAAGAGTGTGTGTGTGTGTGTGTGTAGTATTACACACACAAAGGGCAAATTGTAAAAATTGTATGCAATAATAGTATAATTTGATTAAATGCTTTTTTTCCCAGACTTTAAGTTCTAATGAATTTACTTAAAAACAAGCAAAAAACTTATTATTATTATTATTATTATTATTATTATTATTATTATTATTATTTGGAGACATAGTATTACTCCAGACCGAGTCTGGAGTGCAGTGTCACAATCTTGGCTCACTGCACCCTCCACCTCCTAAGTATATTCTTGTGCTTCATCTTTCCAGGTACCTGGGATTACAGGCATGTTCCCCCATCCCTGGCTAATATTTTTGTATTTTTAATAGAGACAAGCTTCCACCATGTTGGCCAGGCTGGTCTTGAACTCCTGATCTCAAGTGATCTGCCCACCTTGGCCTCCCAAAGTGCTGGGATTACCGGTGTGAGCCACCATGCCTGACCACACTTTTGTTCTTGATAGTCAACTATGTATCAGTCCTTGGAAAAAACTGATAAAAGAAAAGCAGATGTAGTGACGGTATTCTAAGGAAAATTGCATGACTGAAACTTATGTGGTGAAACATTTAACCATGTAGAGTTAGAAGAAACCTCAGTATTCTAATTCTTTGACGTTGTGGAGCAGTATGTTGTAAAGGATTAAAGGATTATTAATTTCAGGATAAATAAAAATTGGTTCATCAATTTTGAAGGCACACGTTATATGTAAATTGAAGTGCTCATTTGAGGGGATATATTCTTCCTAGAGCAGACAGACTTCTTTCAAAAAAACCCCAGAATACCCAGCACTTGTTTGCTCATGTTATCACTTACTTTAAAAAAAAAATAGCACTAGATGCATTCCTGGATCCGCTTATTGTCATTCCATTTATTTGACCTTAAGTTTTGCCAAAATTCTATTTTCCCCCCAAAGTGACTGAACATATTTCCAAAGAAGTCTTAGATTTCATATCCTTGATGAAGGCTCTTTACTGACTTGTAGCAGTAAAAACTATTATGAAAAATAAAAACTTTGAAGATTACACTATATTATTATATTGTCTATGATTTTATGTAATTGTGTTTTGCATTTTATAAAGCTTTGTGGTACATAAATGTGTCATTTATAATTAAATGTGGTTGAATTGATTTCTAAAATTATCAGATCCATGATTAACAAAATAACCTGTTGTATTACCCTTCTTTTTATAAGAAAAGGGGATTTAAGTCTTATTTCCTGGTTTTGTAACATGTTATAACTACAAATAATTCTTGTTTAGGGTAATAAAAATAGAAGCATAGTTTGCTTTCTGAGACTTGGATAGTATTTGGAAACATTTGGTTCAAGTTGGGAAGTTATTTTTCTCTCTTAATAGATGAAAATTTATAACTTTTAGGGAAAATCATTGTGAGCTTCCTACTCTAGCCCCCTCCCGCTGCCTTTTTTTTTTTTTTTAATTGCAAAGTCAGTGCTTTCTAAACAATAAAGAACAAATATCCCCGGATACAAAGAAATGGGAAACTTAAACTAAAATTTGCTATTTCATCAGATTCCTGAGAGTGATTTTAATTTTCTATAGATGTCTTTAGTGTGTTCATGTGCCTGGAATTTATATAACTTTATTCTAAAACTGCATAAATTTTTTTTGCATTTAGAAAGCATGTCAAAATCGGATTTTTAAATGGAAATATCCTATTATGGTTTAGTTATATGTCTTATATATTGGACAAACTATTATTTTATAAATTCATTCTGGTTATTTATGGAGATGTCTTTTTAGCTGCCTCTATTCAGAATTAAAAGTTCTTAAAATACCAAGAATATTTAGTGAGGCCAAGGCTCAACAGTGTTTTATTTTTTATTTTAAAAATTTATTTGTCTTGCTGTATTGCCTAGGCTGGTCTTGAACTCCTTGGCTCAGGCGGTCCTCTCACCTTAGCCTCCCAAAGTGCTAGGATTATAGGAGCCACAACGCCAGGCTCCAGTAGTCTTTTGAGACAAAAAATCCAGCTCTGATTTGAGCAACACTCAGAGTGGATTTTTAGCCTAGGGAGAGAAAAATTAATAATACAAAAAACAGACAAACAAAAAGCCTAGTCATGGGAGAAAAGGGAGTTGGAGAGGAAGCTTTGGAAGAGTACTAGCTATAATTCTGTTAGAACAGACTTTCTGAAAGGGGGCAAGGAGTTTTAACTCCATTGCCGTTATTTGTTGGAGAATATAATTTCCCTCAGGCAGCTGGGGCGAGGAAAACGTTAAGAACTGCTGTACCACCTAAATTCTAACAATCTAAGCTTTCCCTGTTAACATTCTTTCCATCTCACTTAGAGTGATTTTTCCCCTTTAATGTAAATCAGCTTATGCCATTCCTCTATTAAAGCCCTCTCTTTTCATAATGTGAATTAAAAATTCCAACTGCTTTTCTTAACTTAAAAATCCCCTACTGGCTGGGCGTGGTAGCTCACACCTATAATCCCAGCACTTTGGGAGGCCAAGGTGGATGGATCACGAGGTCAAGAGATCGAGACCATCCTGGCCTACGTGGTGAAACCCCATCTCTACTGAAAATATAAAAATTAGCTGGGCTTGGTGGTGCATGTCTGTAATCCCAGCTACTCAGAAGGCTGAGGCAGGAGAATCGCTTGAACCTGGGAGGCGGAGGTTGCAGTGAGCCTAGATAGCGCCACTGCACTCCAGCCTGGTGAGAGAGTGAGACTCAGTCTCAAAAAGAAAACAACAACAACAACAACAACAACAAAAACTCTACCTACCAAACCCTACCTACCTCTCTAAATGAATCTATGACTCTTCCCTTTCTTTCGTACCAAATTTGATCCTATTTAGGGCTGTTGTTCTAGCTGTGCCTTCTGTTTTGCTTGGTTGTCTTACTGCTTTGTACTTGACTGGTCCTATGTCAGCTTACATATCAGTTTCATAGGCATTTGTGACCACTCAATAATATGTCACCCAGTCATTCTCTTTTCTATTACTTATAATTATTATAAGTATACTTGTCACAATCTGATGTTTTCTTGTGTGTTTGCTTCTTTGTTTTATTTCTCTATTAACTACTATATTGTTAGTGCTTGGCATAGAGTTGGTGCCTAAGAAATATTTGTTGGATGGATGAATGAATGAACCACTGGTCTAGGTTAGGGGTACTACCCATGTCATATCATTGTATCTGGCACAGGTAATATTGTCCACAATTTTCGGAAACTATTTGCTTGTATTATAATTTTTATTGGGGTGAAAATAGAGGCTTAATAATAACACTGAAAAAGAATTTTCAGGTTAAAGACTGGAAAACTAATTTAAATCTCAGCACTTTGACTTGTAATTTAGACTGTCACTATACCTTTGTGACTATGTTTCTTTTTCTATAAAATAATATCTCAAAGGGTTGTTCTGAGATTTAAATGAAATCGTGTATTTAGGAGTTTTTCATGAAGCACTAAATAAATTATTTTACATTCTTTCTTACCACCCTAAAAAAGAAGTAAAATACTTAAAAACAAGTATCTTGGGCGAGGTGCGGGGGCCCACACCTGTAACCTCAGCACTTTGGGAGGCCCAGGCAGGAGGATTGCTGGAGCCCAAGAGTTCCAGACCAGCCTGGATAACATGGTGAGACCCTGTCTCTACAAATATTTTTTAAAAATTAGCTGGGCATGGTGATGCATACCTGTGGTCCCAGCTACTGGGAGGCTGTGGTGAGAGGATCACTTGAGGCCAGGAAATCAAGGCTGCAGTGAACTGTAGTCAAGCCACTGCACTGCAGCCTCAGGGACAGAGTGAGACCCTGTCTCAAACAAAGTGTGTTTACCACTTTTTTTTTGATAAAGTAATTTTAAAAGGTGAGCTTTACTTTTATATTATAATTTTACTCCATGTACTATCCAAGGATGAAAGTTAAAATTAATTACTTTGGAGAATCTCCAGTATTATTGAATATTTTATGAATTGCAAACTTATAGACTTAATAATTTCTTCAACCTTTTCTGTATTAGCTCTTTCATTTCTGTTTTACTTCCTTTCCTGTCATAATCATCCAATTTCCTTTTTATTTTTTCTTTATGTAATTTGAAAACTATTTTTTTGCTTTCTGAAATATTTATTATAGAAAATGTAATTAATTTACTAGAAACATGGATATATTTATTCACCTCTAGGCTTTGAGCACCCTGAAAGAATAAAGCTAATTCAACTTTTCTACTTTAATTTCTTCTGTGTGAAAACACTACATTCAATCTAATTGATCAACTCCTAAGCACACTTTTTCTTTTCTGCGTCTGTATTTTCACACAAATATTATTAAACTGATCAGAATGCCCTTTTTACCTCTACCTCACCTATTCAGACCTTTGCCTCCAGAAAGATTCAGTTTGTCTTCTTTTTCACTGACGTTCCCTACCTGCTGTATCTGAAGTGGTTGCTTATGTTTTTTATACCATGTCAGCTATTGTTTGTAATTAATCATATTTTACCCTTTTAAATATCTCATTTTTTTCATTAACCGTTGGTAACTAGTCATTTTACTTTTTCTATTCTATTTTGTGGTTTCTGTCACTGTATGTTTCAGATTAACAAACTGTTGTGTTTCTAATAGCTCAAGCTCTTTTAGGTCTCTGTTCATAACATCTGTCCTAGCATTTTTATTCATTTTGTGTGCTTAATAAAGTTTTTTTTGGTTTGTTTTTACTCCCCATTAAACAGCCATTTATTTTATTCCAAAAAGAAATAATCGTGTATTTTGTGAGTGATGATACTGTGATGCGTTCAGTGGTATACTTCTTGTGGCCACATTATTTAGATTTGATCCCCCATTTTACTACTTAATGGCTGTAAGGTCTTAGTAAAGTCATTCAACCTCTCTATGTCTCCGTTTTCTCATCTGTAATAAGAAGATATTATCTTTTAGGGTTGCTGTGTGGATTAAATAAGAAAGTAAATGTAAAATGCTTAACACTTTGTTGTCAGTTAAGTACTAAAAATCCTCATCAACATTAGTTAAATTATTTTATGGCATAATGGAAAGAGGCTCGGAAGT
The DNA here is from genome assembly GCF_003255815.1 of Theropithecus gelada. NCBI lineage: Eukaryota > Metazoa > Chordata > Mammalia > Primates > Cercopithecidae > Theropithecus > Theropithecus gelada. The sequence continues at coordinate 101,637,925 of NC_037676.1, forward strand.
CAGATTGACTGTACTGTTTATGTGACCATGGGCAATTTTGCTTTTCTAAAACCCAGTTTCTTCATTAGTAAAATGGGGATGGTTTATTTTGAGGATTAAATATCACACAAACACACACACACACACACACACACACCCCCCCACACACACACCCCACACTTAATATATGTGCCCAGTGGCAATTCTGTTTTGCATTTGTATTGCTGCTGTTTTTCTGGAAAAAGAACGGTGCTCCTCTGCCTCCATCCTTTATGTCTGTCTGACTAATTAAAAGCATCTTGAGGAAGTTTTGACTCCAGCAGTTGGTTTGGTGCCTTCAGAAGATGAATTGTGAGGAAACTCCATGTTTTTCTAAGAGTTCGTTACATTCAGAAGATGAGAACTGAATAAAAATATTAATCTGAGGAACAGATTTTGGGCAGTATCAGTGTGGGTTTCATAATACTAGACTGTTTAATTATAATTTGTACCAGTGTCCCACTATTGATTGGTAAGGGAGTCTTGATTTGTGCTTGATAATAGTGTATTCATTGAGTGTAAATTAGTGATTTCATATTACAATAGTGTAAAGATAGTTGCTTATGGAGTTATTTTCTTTACCTGTATAATACTGTAACCATATGAGAAGAATGTTGACACAAACCAAATATTTATTCTGAAAGATTATAAATTCAAAATATTTTTTACACCCAGTAGTCAAAAACCTTCAAAAATTGTTAATGTTTTGCTTTTTCTTTTGGACTAGAGATTGTTTCAGTTGGTATCCACCCTGAGGGTTGGAGAGTCTCACTTTAGGACACATCTGAAGAACAGCAGACAGTTATGAGAGGATATTAGCACCACCTTGTGGTGTCTGCTGTACCCTGCCATTTACCTTTAGTGCCCTGCCATTATTATATAGATCTTGATAACCAGGGAAAGATAAGTAGGGAAGACCTCATTTTAATGATTATCTTTTGAAAGTACATGCAAATTTTCATGTTTTGGTACTGATTACTATTGAATCCTTAATATTTCCAAAAGGTTTTAAGTGTAAGATCTTGCCTATGATAATAATTGATTTAAGTGTTTCAGATTCTTAGGTATATAGAACAATATAGCTTTGCAAGTACAGAAATAATGTTTTAAGACTACTTTAGTAGATACAACTTTTTCTCTCAATTAGATTATTATAAATAAGTCCTTTTTTCTTTTTTTCTACTTTCTTTTTTTTTTTTTTTGAGACGGAGTCTTGCTCTGTCGCCCAGGCTGGAGCGCAGTGGCCGGATCTCAGCTCACTGCAAGCTCCGCCTCCCGGGTTTACGCCTCCTGCCTCAGACTCCCGAGTAATTGGGACTACAGGCGCCCGCCACCTCGCCCGGCTAGTTTTTTGTATTTTTTTAGTAGAGACGGGGTTTCACCGTGTTAGCCAGGATGGTCTCGATCTCCTGACCTCGTGATCCGCCCGTCTTGGCCTTCCAAAGTGCTGGGATTACAGGCTTGAGCCACCGCGCCCGGCCAGTAAGTCCTTTTTTCTTAAAATTATTTTAGAAATTAGTATTTAAGTGTGGTGTACTTGATTAATTTTGTCGTTTGCTGTCATAAAATGCAAAAATGTAGTCTTTGCCAGTAACCTTAAAACACAATTTTAATGTTTTTTAAACAGATTTTTGTAGTCATAAAATAACATTGATTTTAGAAACAATATTTTTATAACAGAGTATTTTCTTCCAAGATTCTATTTTAGAGTTTTGTACTTTGAACAGTTGGTTCCTTAATGTTACTGTCCATTAGCCTATTTTTAGATTTTTCTAATTTGGCTTGAAAGTGAAATGTGTCATTATATTATGGATTGTGGGGTTTATGTAATTTCTAATAAATATTTCAGTGTTCATGAAGAGAGATGAATATAAAGGCTAAGAATCATAAGTAATGCAGATATCACAATGAAAGACATTTTGTATTTTAGACAACAAAGTGAAGTATATACTAGATATACAAAATCCTTCATGTAATTAAAAAATGTAAAAGTATCTTTAAAAGAAATTTAAATTTCCAAAGTTTACTATATTAGCCCACCTTGTATACTTGTAATAAAATTAAACAACAGTTTAAATGTAGAGTTAAATAGAATTAGCTTAATTCAATACGTGGATTAACCACATAGTAGTTATACATTAAGTAATGTGCCCATGCTAAATGAAAAGTATGGCCTCTACATTAGAATCTGTACAACCAAAACCATGTGTATTACTGTACTTCATTACAAAGAAAACAGGATCTCGCTCTATTGCCCAGACTGGAGTGCAGTGATACGATCTTGGCTTACTGTAGCCTTTGCCTCCTGGGTTCAAACAGTTCTTCTGTCTCAGCCTCCCGAGTAACTGGGACTACAGGCATGTGGCACCATACCCGGTTAATTTTTGTATTTTTAGTAGAGATGGGGTTTCACTACATTGGCCAGGCTGTCTCAAACTTCTAACCTCAAGTGATCTGCCTGCCTTGGCCTCCAAAATGCTAAGATTACAGGCATAAGTCTCTGTGCCCAGCCTATTTTTTTCTTTTTTCCTTTTTTCTTTCTTTTTCTTTTTCTTTTTTTTTTTTTTTGATATGGAGTATTGCTCTGTCACCCAGGATGGAGTACAGTGGCACGATCTCGGCTCACTGCAAGCCCCGCCTCCCGGGTTCATGCCATTCTCCTTCCTCAGCCTCCTGAGTAGCTGGGACTACAGGTGCCCACCACCACGCCCAGGTAACTTTTTGGATTTTTAGTAGAGACGGGGTTTTACTCTGTTAGCCAGGATAGTCTCTATCTCCTGACCTCATGACCTGCCCGTCTCGGCCTCCAAAAGTGCTGGGATTACAGGTGTGAGCCACCGTGCCCGGCCATTTCTTTTGGAAACATTTTGTTATAAACTTGAAGATACAATAAAATATTGACTTCTTAATTTAGGTAACGTTGCTATTTTATGATTATACTTTTTTCATGTACATATACCAGTTTGAGTATGATCTACTGGCAAGGGCAAAAGGTGGTGTAGCTAGTCTGTTACCTAAGAATTATGATGCTACTGACAGAAGCAAGGAAATTAACAATGGAAGATAATTATGATGTGTAAGTTAAGTTCTTAGTCATTTTCAAAAGATTTTCTTGGGTAGAGTATATATTCTTTCAGGGATATTGGTTTTGATTTCTATAAATAAAATATTTATTATTGCATCATTATCTACATCACTGTGGGATATTATCGTCCTTTGAGGGAAATCAGCACTCTCAATGCATTCATCTTTGTTCTCTTTTACCAGGCAGTACTGCTTATGCCCACAGGCTTTAGGGGAGACAACACTGGGATTGACTTCATATGTATAGTAAAACTTTGAACATGTTACCACTTCTCAATGATCCTCAGTTTCCTAATCTGTAAAATGAAGATAATACCTGGCATGTGGTAATAAGCACTGAATAAATAATGGCTGTTACTTGGAATTATCATTAGAAGAGAATCAGAATGATCTTATCAGAGTTTCACTGGAAAATTCATTAGACACTCACCTGCATTATTGAGGAACTGATAGGCATTCAGTGCCTCTCAGCTTTTAGGCTAAGAAACCATACCTTGTCATATAAGGAGTTAGCAAATTTTTAGTAAAAGACCAGATAATTTTTTAGGCTTTGTGGCATGGTCTTTGAATGGTCTCTTGTGAAACTACTCAACTCTGCTGCTTTAGCAGGAAAGTAGCTGTATTAGTCTGTTTTCATGCTGCAATAAAGAACTACCTGAGACTGGGTAATTTATCAAGAAAAGAGGTTCTACTGACTATTTTTGCAGGCTTAACAGGAAGCATGACTGGGAGGCTTCAGGAAATTTACAATCATGGTGAAGGCAAAGGGGAAGCAAGCACCTTCTTCACATGGTGGCAGGAGGGAGGGAGGAAGGGAGGGAGAGAGCGTGAGAGAGAGCGAGAGAGAGAGAGCACGGGCAAACAGGGAAGTGCCACACACTTTTAAACCATCAGATCTCATGAGAACTCACTATCATGGGAACAGCAAGAGTGAAATTAACTTCCCACCAAGCCCCTCCCCTGACAATGTGACATGAGACTTGGGTGGAGACACAGAGCCAAACCCTATCAGTAGCCATAGATAATATGTAAATGAATAAATGTGGCTGCATTTTAATAAAACTTTAGACACTAATTTGAATTTCATATGATTTCCAAAAAGTCATGCAATATTATTCTTTTGATTTATTTTCAACTACTTAAAAATGTAAAAACCATTCTCAGTCTGCAATGTGTATAAAGACAGATGGTATAAAAACAGATGGCAGATCAATTTTGGCTTGCAGAGTGTAGTTTGCAGACCCCTTTTGTAGAGTAAAAACACATGAAAGCAGAATAGCAGAAAACACAGGACAGCACCAGAGATAGCATCTCTCATAAGTGAGGGATATCAGCATTGTACTTCTGGTGCAACCATAAAGCAATCTGATCTTGATTAAGACAACATTTAGAAAAAAATATCATCCAGGGTTATCAGTCTTGGCTCCTTAGATTATTAGATAAATAAGGGTTTCCCCCCCCCTCTTTACTGGGTGACTAGTATGCAGAATTATTTTACTCAGGTATCAGGAGTTGGGTCAGAATAGTAGTTCTTTCTGTGCCAACTATCATAAAGACATACATAAATGGAGAAAAGGTGTGTTATTTTGCATAGCTTCCTTTAGGCATATATAGAAGCCAGTGTCCTTAAAGACCTGCTATAAAGACCTGCTTGATTAAAGTATACCCCACTCTTGCCTATTATTTTAACCCTACTAGATTTTCATTTTTTGAATGTGCCTACCAGAGCACTGCCTCTCCTCCCCCATAGGACACACTGAGTCTTTTCTCCTTTTTGTCTTTCTCTTGGAAGATTGTTTTGTAGGATTGGTTACCTTAGCCAGATAATTCAACAAATTTTAGTGTTGGAACGTGATGCCTGTAATTATCGGAAAGCTGAAGGCAGAGCTATTTTTAGGTCTCCATGTAATTTTTTAATCTAAGATGATGATTATGATAATGATGGAGTAGCTATTACTTTTTAAGTTCCTACTGTATAATAGGCATCTTATAAATGTCTCATTCAGACTTCATAACAACCCTACAAGTTATGTGGCGTTAGTCTCATTTTACATTTAAGAAATCTGCAGTGAAGTGATGTGGTCAAGAATACACGTCAGTCAGTGCCGGATATGGACACACACCTTTGACTCCAAAGCCTTCTGCTCCTCTCTGTTTTCATTAAACTTCAACTGTGACTAGGACATTCATTTACTTTGTTGTTTTTACTAAATAAATGTTGATAAGGGCAGCTATTATATTTTAATTTGTCTTTATGCCATTAGTTTCTATTATAGTAGATACCTAATAAATGTTAATTTAGTTAATGATTGAATAATTGAGGGCAGATTCAATATAAATGATGAAGTAAGGGAAAAATGATCTTATTTCCATTAGGAGGTCTCCATCAGAAATGTAGTATGAGTAAAGAGGAGCATTTAAAGTAAAGTGTCTTTCCTAAAACCCATTCAGGGCATTTAGGTTTTAAATGCCTCTCCATTATGTATATGCATCACGTTTTAAAAATCTATTCATCTGTTGATGGACATTTAGGTTGCTTCCAAATCTTGGCTATTGTGAACAGTGCTGCAACAAACATGGGAGTGTAGATACTTCTTTGATATACTGATTTCCTTTCGTTTGGGTTTATACGTAGCAGTGGGATTCTTCGATAGTTTGGTCGCTCTGTATTTACAGTTTGTATGTCTTCTTTTGAGACATGTCTACTCTGGTTATTAATCCCTTGTCAGATAAGTAGTTTGCAAACATTTTCTCCCATTCTGTGTTTTGTCTCTTCACTTTGTTGATTGTTTCCTTTCCTGTACAGAAGTGTTTTAACTGAATGTGATCCCATTCGTCCATTTTTGCTTGTGGGGTATTACTCAAGAAATCTCTGCTCAGATCAATGTTTTGGAGAGTTTCCTCATTGGTTACTTTTAGCAGTTTCATAGTTTGAGGTCTTAGATTTAAGTCTTTAATCTACTTGGATTTGATATTTGCATATGGCGAGAGATAGAGGGATGGGATCTAGTTTTATTCTTATGCCTATGGATATCTAGTTTTCCCAGCACCATTCATTGAAGAGATTGTCCTTTTCCCAATATGTGTTCTTGGCACCTTTGTTGAAAATGAGTTCACTGTAGATGGATGGATTTGTTTCTGGGTTTTCTATTCTGTTCCGTTGGTCTATGTCTGTTTTTATGCCTGTGCCAGGTTATTTTGTTTACTATAACTCTGTAGTAAAACTTGAAATCAGGTAATGTTCAATTTTTTTCTTTTTATTCAAGATGGGTTTGGCTATTTTGGGTCTGTTTTTGATTCCGTATTATTTTTAGGATAATTTTTTTTCTGTGAAGAATGTCATTGGTATTTTGATAGGGATTGCAATGAAGATGTAGATTGCTCTGGGTAGTATGGATGTTTTAACAATATTGATTCTTCTAATCCATGAACATGAAATATATTTTTATTTTATTGTGCCTTCTTCAATTTCTTGCATCAATGGTTTATAGTTTTCATTGTAGAGGTCTTTCACTTCCTTGGTTAAATTTATTCCTAGTTATTTTATTTGTAGCTATTGTAAATGGGTTTACTTTCTTGATTTCTTTTTCAAAGATTGTTTGCTGTTGGCATATGGAAATCTTACTGATTTTTGTATGTTGATTTTGTATCCTGCAGCTTTACCGAATTTTTCCGTTCAATAGTTTTTTTGGTGGAGTCCTTAGGCTTTTCCAAATATAAAATCATATCATCTGCAAACAATGATAATTTAACTTGTTTCTTTCCAATTTGGATGCCTTTTATTTGTTGCTCTTGTCTAATTGCTCTAGCTAGGACTTCCAGAACTCTGTTGAATGGTAGTAGTGAAGTGGGTACCCTTGTCATGTTCCAGTTCTCAGAGGAAGTACTTTCCGATTTTCCCCATTCAGTATGATACTAGCTGTGGGTCTGCATATATGGCTTTTATTATGTTGAGCTGTGTTTCTTCTGTACTCTGCCTTTTGAGGGTTTTTATCAAGGACGAATGTTGAATTTTATCAAATGGTTTTTCAGCATCAATCAAAATGATCATATGGTTTTTGTCCTTAATTTTGTTGATATGATGTATCACATTAGTTGATTTGCATATGTTGAACCATACTTGCGTACCTGGAATAAATCCCACTTGGTCATGATGAATGCTTTTTTTTTAATGTATTGCTGTATTGCTGAATTTGGTTTGCTATTATTTTGTTGAGGATTTTTGCATCAATATTCATTATAGATATTGTCCTGTAGTTTTCTTCTTTGTTTTTGAGACAAGGTCTCACTCTGTCACTTAGACTGGAGTGCAGTGACATGCTCATGGCTTACTGCAGCCTTGACCTTCCAGGCTCAAGTGACCCTCCCACCTCAGCGTCCCAAGTAGTTGGGACTACAGGCATGTGCTACTATGTACAACTAATATTTGTATTTTTTGTAGAGACAGGGTTTCACCATATTGCCCAGGCTGGTCTCAAATTCATGGCTTGAAGCAATCCCCCCGCCCCGGCCTCCCAAAGTGCTGGGATTACAAGTGAGAGCCACTGCGTCCATTGTAGTTTTCTTTTTTTGATGTATCTTTGTCTGGCTTTTGGGATCAGGGTAATATTTGCCTCGTAGAATGAGTTTGGAAGTATTACCTTCTCTATTTTTGGAAATAGTTTGAGTAGGATTGGTATTAGTTTTTCTTTAATTGTTTGGTAGAATTCAGCAGTCAAGCCAATTGGTTCTGGACTTTGCTAGGATACTTTTTGTTACAGCTTTGATCTCATTACTTGCTATTGGTTGGTTCAGGTTTTGTATTTCTTCATACTTCAATCTTGGTAGGTTACATGTAACAAGGAATTTATCCATTTCTTCTAGATTTTCTAATTTATTGTTACATCGTTGCTGATAGTAGCCACTAATGATCCTTCAGATTTCTGTGGTATTGATTGTAATGTCTCCTTTTTCATCTTTGATTTTATTTGTATCTTATCTTTTTTTTTTCTTAATCTGGCTAAAAGTTTGTCAATTTTGTTTACCTTTTCAAAAAATCAGTTTTATTTCATTGATTTTTGCATTTTCTTCATTTCAATTTCATTTATTTCTGCTCTGATCTTTATTATTTCTTTTATTCTACAGATTTCAGATTTGCTTGCTCTTGCTTTTCCAGTTATTTAAGATATATCATTAGGTTATTTGAAATTTTTCTTATTTTTGATGTATTTGTTTATAGCTATAAACTCCCCCTTAGTACTGCTTTTGCTGTTTTGGTTCGCTGTTTTCATTATTATTTGTTTCAAGAAATTTTCCAATTTTCTTCTTCTCCTTTTTTTTTTTTTTTTTTTTTTTTTGAGACGGAGTCTCACTCTGTCGCCCAGGTTGGAGTGTGGTGGCACGATCTCAGCTCACTGCAACCTCTGCCTCCCCGGTTCAAGCGATTCTTCTGCCTCAGCTTCCCGAGTAGCTGGGACTACAGGCACACACCACCACACATGGCTAATTTTTGTATTTTTAGTAGAGATGGGGTTTCACCATATTGGCCAGGCTGGTCTCGAAATTCTGACCTTGTGTTCTGCCCCACCTCGGCCTCCCAAAGTGCTGGAATTATAGGCATGAGCCACCACGCCCAGCCCTCCAATTTTCTCCTTAATTTCTTCATTGATCCACTGGACATTCAGGGTCATGTTGTTTAATTTTCATGTGTTCCAATGTTTCTCTTGTTACTGATTTCTAGTTTTATTCCACCATGATCAGAGAAGATGCTTGATATTATTTCAGTTTTTTGTTTGTTTGTTTGTTTTAAGACTTGTTTTGTGACCTAACACATGATTTATCCTTGAGAAAGATCCATGTGCTAAGGAGAAGAATTTGTATTCTGTCGCCATTGAATGAAATGTTTTGTAAATATCTGTTAGGTCCATTTGGTCTACAGTGCAGATTAAATGTGGTATCTCTTTGTTGATTTTCTTTCTGACAGATCCCTCCAGTGCTGAAAGTGGGGTGTTGAAGTGTCCACCTTTTATTGTATTGGGGTCTATCTTTCTAGCTCTAATAATATTTGCTTTATATATCTGGGTGCTCCAGTGTTTGGTACATTAAAATTTACAATTATATCCCCTTCCGGAATCTACCATTTATCATTATATAATGACCTCCTTTGTCTCTTAAAGTTTTTGTCTTGAAATGTATTTTGTCTGATATAAGTATAGCTACTCCTGCACTTTTTTGGTTTCCATTTGCTTTGAATTTCTTTTTCCATCCCTTTATTTTGTATTTGAGTGTCTTTATGGGTGAAGTGTGTTTCTGTAGGCAATAGATCATTGAGTCTTGTTTTTTTTATCCATTCAGCCATTCTATGTCTTTTGATTGGAGAATTTAGTCCATTTACATTCAGTGTTATTATTGATAAGTAAAGACTTTCTTCCGCCATTTCTTACTGTTTTCTCAATTGTTTTGTGGTCTTCCTTCTTTTCTATTTTCCTGTCTTCTTTTTAGGGAAGTTAATTTTCTATGATGGTTTGATTTAATTTCTTGCTTTTATTTTTTGTGTATCTGTTGTATGTTTTTTGATTTAATGTTATTATGAGGCATGCAAGTACTATCTTATAACCCATTATTTTAAACTGATGACAGCTTATCACTGCCTGCATAAACAAGCAATCAAGAAAAATGAAAACTAACAAAAACTCTACACATTAACTTTACCCCCTTGCTTTTTAACTTGTTTTTTCTATGTGTATCTTATTGTACTGTCAATGTCTTGAAAAGTTATTGTAGTTACTGTCCTAGATTGGTTCATCTTTTATTCTTTCTACTTAAGAGTAGTTTGTACACAATTACAGCATTACAGTATTCTGTGTTTTTTCTGTGTGCTTATTATTACCAGAGAGTTTTGTACCTTCAGATGTTTTCTTATTGCTTAGTGTCCTTTTCTTTCTGATCGAAGAACTTCCTTTAGCATTTCTTTTAGGACAGGTCTGGTGTTGATGAAATCTCTCAGATTTTGTTTGTTTGGGTAAGTCTTTATTTCTCCTTCATGTTTGAATGATATTTTCACAGGATATACTATTCTAGAGTGAAAGGTTTTTCCCTTCAGAATTTTAAGTATTTCATGCCACTCTCTCCTGGCCTGTAGTTTCCACTGAAAAGTCTGCTGCCGGATGTATTGGAGCTCCATTGTTAGTTTATTTGTTTCTTTTCTATTGCTTTTAGGATCCTTTCTTCATCGTTGACTTTTAAGAGTTTGATTATTAAATTTCATAAGATTGTCTTCTTTGGCTCAAATCTGCTGGGTGTTCTGTAAACCTCTTATACTTGAACATTGATATCTTACTCTAGGTTTGGGAAGTCCTCTGTTATTATCCTTTTGAGTAAACTTTCTACACCTATATCTCTCCCTGCCTCTTTAGGGCTAATAACTCTTAGATTTGACCTTCTGAATTTATTTTCTGGATCTAGATAGATGTGCTTCACTCTTTTCTTTTTTCTTTTGTCACCTCTGGGTGTGTATTTTCAAATAGCCTGTCTTCAGCCTCCTTGGGTTCAAGCTGTTCTCCTGCCTCAGCCTCCCGAGTAGCTGGGATTACAGGCGTATGCCACCACGCCCAGCTAATTTTTGTGTTTTTAGTAGAGACAGGGTTTTGCCATGTTGGCCAGGCTGGTTTCCAGCTCCTGACCTCAGGTGACCTCAGGTGATCCACCCACCTCGGCCTCCCAAAGTGCTGGATTATAGGCATGAGCCACCACACCTGACTGTTTGGTTCCATTTTTAAAGGGATTGGGGAAGATCAAGAGATGAACCATGCCACTCCAAGGGGATTTAGTTATAGGACTATTGTTAATTATTGGGAAAGAAAGAGAACCAAGGGAAATAAAACCTCAGTAAGAAGACTATTGTTCTTTTCATAAAATCAAATGTTTTTAAAAGCCCAATTTTATTAGCATTTGGTGCTTGGACCATTCTCTTGAAAATGCCGAGGAAAGAGACATAGGATAGTCTTAGTTTTTGTATCCTGATTCTGTCCTTTTGACCATTCCTTAATTTCCTTTTCAGATTTCTCTTATTATTTGATTAGCCTAACTGCTTTCTTCCCTGTAGTTCAGTTGCAGTTCTAGCTCTGGGAATCCCCCCTACCCTAACACAAACACAATGTTATCTTATATATATTAAATGCTTCTCAATATGTTTATGTGGGTAAAGATGTCCCATAAACATCCCTAATTTCCCAAATTACCATCTTCCTCTTTCTCTTCAAATTCATTTTTTTAGTACATTTCATAAATGATTGTACCATTGTATCCTCTCAGTGCTTCAAACTATTCCTTCCTGTATCTTAAATCTATTTAGTTATATAATCTTATTTCTGTCTCTAAAATAAAATATTTTTAGAAATTTGTCACTCTTTTCAATATGACTTTTACTATCTCAGGTCATGCCTTTGTGATTTTTGTCCCAAATGCCTTAAATAATTTTAAAAGTAGTGGTGCTAAATAGTGTTTACCTACTTAGTACCCTAAATCCCCCAATCCATAGTCCATGCTCCATTAATTTTTATTTTTCTTAAATGCACACTTGAGATTTTATTTTTCCCCAGTTATATTTAAGTCTTTAGTTGTATTTCACTCTCCCAGAATAAAAGATTAATTCCCTAGAATGGGCATTCATGATCTAGCCATATTCCCTACATATTTTTGCTCCATCCTTTTAAAACTACTCATATGTTCCTGAACGTATCATACTTTTCCTTATTTCCGTGTTGTTGCACAAGCTAGTGTCTGTTTCTGTGTTGTTCTTTCCTGCTTCTTGTATGATTGGCAGAATCCTTCTCCTTCTTTAGGACTCTACTTAGAAATCGTTTGTACTATGTCCCTTCTGCTTTCATTGTGAGGCATATAACCCTACCCTTTCCACAGTTTTAAAGTTGTACCTGTCCCTTATTTTATAATTGTTTATTGCTGTCTCTCTTTCCTACTGTCACCACAAGATTCCTTGAGAATGCTATTTTCCTTTATTCATCTTTGAACCTTGAGTAGCTAACACAATAATTTGAACATAAATGTTAGTTAAAGAAAGGGAGAGGGAAGGAAGAGGATTGTTATGTTGACCAATTATATGCATAGGGTAAAATGAAATATATATAGATTTAAGTAGGCAATTAAAACCAATTTATGACACCTGGTTTAAGCCACATACCTATCCAGAAGGCAGAGGAGTAGAGAACACCTTGATTGATAATCTCAATAAACTATATGTGATTGTGAGGCAGTGGGCGCGAGTCTGAGTTCTGTTAGGTTGTCCTATGTAGAATTGGTGGAAGCCCACATAGAACTGGAATAAGAAACAATTTAGGCTTACTTGGAGATTTAGTGGTGTCTGGGACAAGGGGAAAGGAATGCTAGAGAGTATTATCTACTTTGACACAGGAAAAATGACACAGGAAAAGGCTCTTCATAAAAGAAAAAGTAGTTGTTTTTAGAATATATACTTGTTGGGGATACTAACTTCATGGGCTACAATGTTGGAACAGCTAGGATTTTAAGTCATCAAATATGAGGAGTTTCATCTATAGCAAAATGTTAATATTGATTAATAAAACTTCCTTTTCTTCTCCCTCCTTTTTTGTTGATTCTACAATGTCCCCAGTAATTCTATATTGTTTTTATAATCTGAATAAAGACTAAAGGAATAGCATACATAAAATAGTATTACCCTGAAATATTGGAAACTAGTCCAGAAAACAGTTTTACCTGTCATTGGTAATCACAGTGTGTCTCTTATTGAGTAATATTTGGAGTATTCTTTGATTTGAAGCATACTTTACAATACCTACTTCTGGATGAAATGGAGCTACACTTTGTAATAACTGTTTGTAAAATTAAAGATAGATATAATAATATATTTATACATTTATTCAACAGATTTTGTGTTTTTTAAGTGCCAGTCACTGTGCTTGGCATTGGATGTAATTTGAGTAATAGAAATGGTTCCGGATATGAGCTTGCATTCCATCTAAGGAGGTAATAAGTAAGCAAAAAATTATATTATTATAAATGTTAATTAATAGCAAACAAGGTAATGTGATATCAAAGAATGGGAAAACCTAATTTGATAGGGTGTTAAGTGACAGGGTTCTCTGAAGAGATCATAAAGAAGTGATTTAACCTGAAGGGACAGCGAAGAATTTGATATATTGAAGGGTAGCTGGAGTATGGTCAATAGGGAGAGTGCCACCGGATGGGAATTCAGAGAGAGGTGAGAATCAGCTTGTATACAGCTTTGTAGGCTATGGTAAGAAGTCTGGATTTAATTTAAAGTAGATTGGTAAAGCAGTGTTTAGACAGAAGAATAACTTAAATCTGATTTATCCTCTAAATGCATAAAATCTGTAGATATCTACATATATTTTGTGAAGGTCTTTTTTTTTTTTTTTTGAGATGGAGTCTCATTCTGTCACCCAGGCTGGAGTGCAGTGGTGCAATCTCATCTCACTGCAACCTCCGCCTCCAGAGTTCAAGTGATACTCTTGCTGCAGCCTCCCAAGTAGCTGGAACTACAGGTGTATACCACCATGCCCTACTAATTTTTGTATTTTTAGTAGAGATGGGGTTTCACCATTTTGGCCAGGCTGGTCTCGAACTCCTAGACTCAAGTGATCTGCCCACCTGGGCCTCCCAGAGTGCTGGGATTACAGATACGAGCTGCTGCACTCAACCTTAACTCTTTATTATAAAAATAATTATATATTGAGTAAATAGGATTTGGAGTATTAAAAAAATATGGAAAGCAGAAGAAAAATAACTCACCACCAAATCACAAACCACTTGAAATTTTTTAAAACATACATCTTTCTAGGTTTTTATTCTACTGATACTTATTTGACCTTTATTAAATTGTATTTAAAATCTCTGTTAATGTCACAAGAATGTTATCATTATCACATAATCTTCACAACTATCTTTAAAAGACTGCTACCATTTTGTTACATGGCTAACACCACAGTTTGTTGAACCAGTCCTCAGTTTTGGACCTTTAGATGGTTCTATGGGAAATTTTTAATACTAAGCAATTTCTGTATTTCCTTAACATAGATTTCTGGAAATGGAATTAGTAAAAAGATATTAACTTTATAGATGCACCATTTATTAAATAGGGAATCCTTTTCCCATTGCTTGTTTTTGTTGGGTTTGTTGAAGATCAGATGGTTGTATATGTGTGGTGCTATTTTTGAGACCTGTGTTCTGTTCCAAGGGTTTATATATTCGTTTTGGTACCAGTACCAGGCTGTTTTGGTTATTGTAGCCTTGTAGTATAGTTTGAAGTCAGGTAGTGTGATGCCTCCAGCTTTGTTCTTTTTGCTTAGGATTGTCTTGGCTAGATTGGCTCTATTTTGGTTCCATATGAAATTTAAAGTAGTTTTTTCTAATTCTATGAAGAAAGTCAGTGGTAGCTTAATGGGAATAGCATTGAATCTGTAAATTACTTTGGGCAGTATGGCCATTTTTGATATTGATTCTTCCTGTCTGTGAGCATGAAATTTTTTTCCATTTGTTTGTATCCTCTCTTATTTCCTTGAACAGTGGTTTGTAGTTATCCTTGAAGAGCTCCTTCATGTCCTTTGTAAGTTGTATTTCTAGCCACAGGCAGAAAACAGAAACTCGACCCCTTCCTTACACTTATACAAAAATTAACTCAAGATGGATTAAAGACAAATGTCAAACCCAAAATCATAAAAACCCTAGAAAAAAACGTAGGCAATACCATTCAGGATGAAGGCATGGGCAAAGACTTCACGACCAAAACACCAAAAGCAATGGCAACAAAAGCCAAAATCGACAAATGGGATCTAATCAAACTAAAGAGCTTCTACACAGCAAAAGAAACTATCATCAGAGTGAACAAGCAGCCTACAGAATGGGAGAAATTTTTGCAATCTAATCATCTGACAAAGGTGTAATATTCAAAATCTACAAGGAAGTTAAACAAATTTATAAGAGAAAAAGCAAATAACCCCACCTGAACAGACACTTCTCAAAAGAAGACATTTATGTGGCCAACAAACATATGAAGAAAAGCTCGTCATCACTGGTCATTAGAGAAATGCAAATCAAAACCACAATGGGATACCATCTCATACCAGTTTGAATGGCAATGATTAAAATGTCAGGAAACAACAGATGCTTGCAAGGCTGTGGAGAAATAGGAACGCTTTTACACAGTTGGCGGGAGTGTAAATTAGTTCAATCATTGTGGACGACAGTGTGGCGATTCCTCAAGGATCTAGAACTCTATAGAAATACCATTTAACCTAACAATCCCATTACTGGGTATATACCCAAAGGATTATAAATCATAGTGCTATAAAGACACATGCACACATATGTTTATTGCAGCACTATTTACAATAGGAAAGACTTGTAGCCCATCCAAATGCCCATCAATGATAGACTGGATTAAGAAAATGTGGCCCATATACACCATGGAATACTATGCAGCCACAAAAAAGAATGAGTTCATGTCCTTTGCAGGGACATGGATGAAGCTGGAAGCCATAATTCTCAACAAACTAACACAGGAACAGAAAACCAAATACCACGTGTTCTCACTCATAAGTGGGAGTTGAACAATGAGAACACATGGACACGGAGGATGACATCACACACCGGTACCTGTTGGGAGGTGGGGGGCAATGGGAGAGAGAGCATTAGGACAAATGCCTAATGCATGCGGGGCTTAAGACCTACATGATGGGTTGATAGGTGCAGCAGACCACCATGGCACATGTGTACCTATGTAACAAACTTGCATGTTCTGTACATGTATCCCACAACTTGAAGTAAATTTAAAAAAAAAAAAAGTAGTTCTGAGCTTTTCATTGTCAAAGCTGACTATAATTACCTTTATTGTTTTAGTAGTTAACATTGTGATTATAAAATCAGAGGATTACTTTGGAACATTTTGAAGTATTAATTACTGACTCATGGTTTGAGGTTACCATTACATCTTCCTGGTGGATTCTGTGACAAATGAGAAATAAGACACATAAGTAATTTAGAAGGAGATAAAATGTTAACTTAGGCCGAGCACTGTGGCTCATGCCTGTAATCTCAGCACTTTGGGAGGCTGAGGTGGAAGGATCGCTTGAGCTCAGGAGTTCAAGACCAGCCTGGGCAACATAGTGAGACATCATCTCTGCAAAAATATAAAATAAAAATAGCCGGGTATAGTGGCACCCCTGAGCCTGAGGTGGGAGGATCACTTGAATATGGGAGATAGAGGCTACAGTGAGCTGTGATCATGCCACTACACTCCAACCTGGGCAACAGAGTGAGACCATGCTTCAAAAAAGTAGCAAAAGGAACTCTTCTTTTTTTTTAACCAAGATATTTACCCTTTGTTCTTCATTCCTTCTCTAGAGTTAAGTTTCTATCTAATATAATTTCCTTTCAATCTAAAGCATTTATCTTACAGTTTCTTGTAGCACAAATTTTCTGAAGACAAATTCTCTCTGTCATTTTATTTTTATTTTATCTTCATCTTTGAAGGACATTTTCTATGGGCATAGAAATCTAGTTTGACTTTTTTAACATTTAAAAAATTCTATTATTTTCTGGTCACCATTACTTCTGATGAGAAATTATTTTTATGATTTCCTTACATATATTGTGTCTTTTTTTTTTTCTTCTGGATGATTTAAAATTTTTTTCTACGTTTGGTTTTCTGCTGTTTGATGATGATATATCTAGATCTCGTTTCTTTCTATTTATTCTTCTTGGGGTTTGCTGAGCTTTTTTAATCTATTGGTCGATATATGTCCATTTGGGAAATCGTTTTTCATCTCTGATATTGTGTTTTTAAAAATCTAATATTTTCATTTGACTCTTTTTTATACTTTCTCTCTGCTAAAATTTCCCTTCGATTCAAACATATTGTCTACTCTTTTTAATTACTTAACATCTTTATTATCAAAGTTGTTTTAAAGTCCTTGTTTGATAATTCCAATATCTGGGCCACCTCTGAGACTGGTGTATTGATTGTTTCTTCTTTTTATAATCAGTCATTTCTTCTTGCTTTTTTATATTTCACAGTAGTTTTTTATGTAATGTCAAATGTTGTGTATAAAGAGAATGGAGCCTATGATAAATAATGTTTATGTCCACAAAAATACGTGCCTCTTCTTTTGTCATGGCATTAGCATAGTTCCGTTGGGTCTGGTATTTGGCTTTTATTCCATATTTGAGCTATATATTATTCTTTTAAAATTTATGTTAAGTTCACTACAGGACCCTGTGTTTTTTGAGAGCAAGATTAGGATCTTTGTTTTTGTATGGTTTGTAGTTTCTGCTTAGTTCTCCTGATACACCTTTAGAATTCTGCATGCCTTGTTGACTTGTGCCTTAGGGAGGTATCTCTCAGTGCTTCTTTCTTTCTGCCAGACACAGATTGCCCTTCCTGGTACTCAGTTTAAGGTTTAGAGTACTCGTGAGATTTCTTTTCATTCTCCTGCTTTGCACTCAGACTTTATTCATATCTATGGGCCTGCACTTCAGCAGGCGTCTTATCTCTCCAGCCCTGCTTCTTGTCATTCTCATGAACAATAGATCGACACCTGTGGAAAATAGATGGCAAGTGGGTAGGATCCCCTGTGTCTAGAGTTCTCAGTGATTCTGAACTATCATGCATCCCCCAACTGGGTCTTTTGACATTTTTTTAAAGTGCAGTTATTTTCTTCTTATCAACTTTCTTCTCATACTACTCTGCCAAGAGTGATAGCCACTATTCATTTCTTCTCTCCTGTGAGAGACCTTTGACTTTCACAGTTTTTATTCATTGGATTCCCTTAGGAACTCTGCTCTGATGAATGTTGAAAAGTTCTTGTTGCTACAAAGGGATAGAATTCTCTGGCAATTTTCTACATCCTATGAGAAGAGGAAGTGATCAGCTACCATATACACACAGCTACAAATCTTAATATTCCTTTATACCAAATTTGACAATTCCCCTAGATAAAGTTGCTAGTAGTTGGCAGCTCATCTCTGCTCTGTCGTTTCTTAGTCTCTGATTCCCCTCTTGCCTTTATTCCTTACCCTTGTTTTTGAAGTAGTGGTTCCTCTTTTATTTCTGTTATTTCCTTAACTATTTAGCCAAAATTATCGAAATTATTCTTAAAAAATTAGAGTAGCACGTAATTTCTTAGGAGCTATACAATTCTACAAATTTCTTTACTATAGCTGCTTAATAGAAAAATAGTGAGTTTTAACAACTTAGATGTAAATTAATATGTTTGTGTTTTTTTGTCTCATTCATTGGTTTAAGAAAAAACACAGGATACTTTTTCCTAATATTACTTGATATATTATAGGACAGTCTCATTGGCTGGTAAGCTTCTATAGCTGCCAAGAGGTATGTATGTTTAATTTTAGTACTGTGCAACTTTGGTCTCTAACTCTTATTTCAGCTCTCATGTTTCAGCGTAGGATGTAACTGCAAATGACAGTGACACCCTGATTTCCACCTCAGGGTGAAGCCTGAGTGGAATGTGGATAAGTGAGCCATTTGGGCAGCGAGGAGAGCAGTAAAGCACACTTTTCTCATTACTTGTCTCCCAGGCTAAAATTAAACAGAATAAAATACTGCCAAATTTTAGTGATCTATGGTGGATCTGGTCTGTGTCAACTCAATATTAAACTAATTGCCCAGATATTTACATGTTAGAACTTGTGTGCTATTTTTAAAGGTTGGTATCTTGTGAATTGAGTATATGATGAAAATCTCTCTCTAAATTTAAAAGAACATTATCTCTAAATTGTAATTTCAACCAAATTGGTGTTAAATTAATAGATTACTCTCTTTTTATCATCTATAACATTCATAAATTTTAAGGCTGGCTATAAGTCATGAGGTCATTTTTGGTATAATGTAATCATATAACTTTTAGTTTGGTGAAGTATTTTTAACTTCTTAATTATAATAAGACCTTCAAGTTTAATTTTCCTTTTGAAAATATTTATTACTGTTTTTTCAGTTTTCTCTCTATAAAATCTCAAATAAAATGGTGTCCCAATCACATGTTGAGAATTTGTTTGAAAATTCATTGAACACATTTAGTTTTAGACATATCTGAAAAGACTTCTATAATAATTTGTACAATATGGAGGATATCTGTAATTTCTTAACATACTTGCATCTTGTCCAGTTTGCATGCATTTAAATTTGTATGCCCTTTTGTTTACTAGGTTTTTAAATTTTTTCATCATAATCAAAAAATATATAGTATATAATGTGACCTGTACTTAGATACATAATCTTAAAAAACATAATCCTGAATTATTCAAAAAATCAATATCTTTTTTCTTTCTTTACTGTTTTTACAATGTAACATTAGGTACGCACAAAAATAGGTAACATATATGTAAGTATTTAATTAAAATTATATAATGATATCATTTACTATTGGCTGAGAGGTTGGTCGTAAATTTATTTGCCTTTATGTATTCTTTCCTCGGGTGACCTATCTTTTTGAGTACTTTTCTGATCTTCTCTTTATCTTCACTCGTTTACAACTTCTTTTTTTGCTTAGTGTAGATTTAATTATCCAGTTTGGGGTTTATTGGGCCTCCTAGATTTAAAGTTTATTATCTTTCAACATTTCTGTAAAATACTCAGCCATTACCTTTTTTTAAAACCATATTGCCTCTTCCCCATTCTCTAATATCTTTCTCAAGTCCAATAAGACATATGCTATGCCTTCTCACTCAGACCTCTCTCTCTCTAGCTTCATTTTAAAAGTTTCATTATTTTTCAATCTGGGGTTACATTCTAAGCTATCTTGTTATGTATCTTCCATTTCCTTAATTCTCTCTTCAACTGCATCTAACGTGCTTTTTAACATGTTCAGTGAGTTTTTTTACTTCAACAATTTGTCATTTCTATGATTTTCATTTTTCTTTAAAATCTGTCTACTTGTTGCTGGTGCTTTCTCATAGTTTATCTTCATGATTTCATAAATTTGTTTTTAAATATTTTATACATAGCTGTTTTATATTCTGTATTCTAATACCTTCAATGCTTGAGAATCTAAATGTTTTATTCATTAATATTTTTGACTCTTATTAACAGTGGTTTGTTTTCTGCACTGCTTGCTGATTTTTTTGTTATGGGAAACATAAATGAAAGATCATAATTTGTAGATGTCACATAACAGTGAATTGGAGACTTTCTCAAAGAGACAACTTTTTTCCTGCTTTTTTCTAGTATCTACAGCTAAGGTCCCCAGCCTCTGGGCCATGGACCAGTTCCAGTCCATGGCCTGTTAGGAACTGGGCCACACAAAAGGAGGTGAGCAGCAGGCAAGCAAGCATTACCACCTGAGCTCTGCCTCCTGTCAGATCACTGGTGGCATTAGATTCTCATAGGAGTGCAAACCCTATTATGAAATGTGCATACAAGGGATCTAGATTTTGCATTCTCTTTATGAGAATTGAATTAATGCCTGATGATATGAGGTGGAACAGTTTCATCCTGAAACCATTCCTCCACCCCTGAAATCCGTGGAAAAATTGTCTTCCACAAAACCAGTTCCTGGTGCCAAAAAGATCGGAGACTGTTGGTCTTCACAAGAAAGTCTACGGCTCATCTATCTCTCTGTCCTGGTGTCCCAAGTTTCAGAATCCCAGTTACATTTTTTTTGTGTGTGGTGCGGGGGTGGACAAGAACTCATTTTTTAATGTTTCCTTTTCTAGCTGTAACTCGTTTCACAAATTTTCAGGAATCATTTTGGTGTTTACTTCCATATTTTAAAATAACATAGCTTTTCTTGTTTTTTTCCTGAATATTGATTTTGGAGCATTATTTATTGACTTCTTACTGTGGAAAATGATAATTGGCTATCTTTCACTTTCTCCAACCTTCATCACATGTTCTTATTTGCTTATATCCTAAATTTGATTGATTAAATTGTTCATTTAGTATTTCAGAATTTGTATCATTCCATGTATTAACACTATTCACGTCACAGTTGTGTTGTATCTTAATAGCTATTCTTTCCTTTATAACATTTGATTTCCTTGTGTTTAATAATTGTGTTTTGTTGTTACTAAGCTTTCTGTGTACCTGTGACTAATTCATTGTTGTAAGCCTTGGAATTCCCATCACTTTTCTCCGGAGTTAGATCTTTTGTCTTCTGGATCCAAAGTCTTCTTTCTTCATGTAATTCACTTTTCTTTTGGTGAATGTCTTCTTTATTGTTAGTAAATAATATGTATTATATATGGTACTTATGTGATATTAGTTATAGAACAAATTACAAGGGGTTCATTTGACAGAAGGAAATTCATAGTAATTTAAATCTAATTTTAATTTTATTTACATAGATTTTAGAAAGATCTTTTAACCCTTGAGATTGAATTATATATTCCTGAATTTAAATAAACCTTTTAAATTCTCTAGATCTTGTTCTATTAATTGCTTTAAAATCAAAAGGTCTTAGTAAACAACTTTTCATATTGGGGGAGAATTCTCTTTCTTACATAGTAACTTTTTTGGGAGAATGAGTTGTCATAAAATAAGAATACAATGCAAATTAAATCTTACAGTATATATTGTACTACTTTATTCTTGTTAGTCTGTGGAGATGACAGTCTTTGCTGTAATAGCTGTAATAGAGCTGCTAGAATTGTTTGAAAACTGGATATCATATTGGGAAAGTCCTATTTATTTATCTTAATATGGTATTTTTATGGCTTTATTCTGGGTATAAGTGATACTTGGGAAGTAGAAGAATTTAGGTCCTTATGAGAAATTTGCAACCTATGAAAGTAATAAACATATGTTAAAATAAATATTCTATATTAAATTGGATTTTCAGTTGACTTTAATTATGAATCCCATTTGGCAGTCATCTTGTGTTTAGCTTTTCTGTATCTTTCTTTTCTGACATCTGCTTGAGTGAATCATTGTCAACAGTACACATATTGGTCCTTGGGAGGGTACATTACTTTTGTTGTCTGAGCATGTTGCCTAGGGATTTATACTGGTTCTGGGCCTATGGGAAAAATAGAACTACATGGTAGAATAGGAGTATACATGGCAAATTTTGGTTATTTGAAGATTCTGTGGAAAGCTTTGAAAAAAGGATAAATTTCTTTTTCTCTTACATTTTCTCCTTCATTCTTTCATCTCTCTTTTTATATATCAGTTTTCATAGGACTTGTTATTATACTAATTTTCCTGGTTTAAATAATCTATAACATAATAGAACAAATGTACTATTTTCAGTTATCCTGAGAACCAGCTATGGTTTATTCTGATATATACTTTCTTAACCCCCTACCATCAGGCAGACATTTTTTCTTTCTTTCTTTTTTTTTAAAAATAGACTTATTTTAGGTTCAGGGATACAAGTGCATGTTTATAATATAGGTAAGCTTGTGTCATGGGGATTTGTTGTGCAGATTATCTCACCACCTGGGTACTAAAAAATAAACCAATAGTTATTTTTTTCTGATCCTCTCCCTTCTCCCACCCTTCACCCTCCACCCTCTGATAGACCCCAGTGTCTGTTTTTCCCCTCTGTGTGTCCATGTGTTCTCATCATTTAGCTGCCACTAATCAGTGAGAACATGTATTTTGTTTTCTGTTCCTGCATTAGTTTGCTAAGGATAATGGCCTCCAGCCTTATCCATGTTCCTGCAAAGGACATGATCTTGTTCTTTTTTATGGCTGCATAATATTCCATGGTATATATGTAACACACTTCCATTATCCAGTTTGCCATTGATAGGCATTTAGGTTGATTCCATGTCTTTGCTATTGTGAATAGTGCTGCAGTGAACATACGTGTGCATGTGTCCTTACGGTAGAATGATTTATATTGTTTTGGGTATGTACCTTGTAATGGGATGGCTGGGTTGAATTGTAGTTCTGTTTTTAGCTCTTTGAGGAATCGCCACACTATTTTCCACAATGGTTGAACTAATTTACACTTCCACCAACAGTGTATAAGTATTGCCTTTTCACCACAATCTCACCAACATCTGTCATTTTTTGCCTTTTTAATAACAGCTGTTCTATCTGGTGTGAGATGGTATCTCATTGTGGTTTTGATTTGCATTTCTCTAATGATCAATGATCTTGAGCTTTTTTTCATATGCTGGTTGGCCATATGTATGTCTTCTTTTGTAAAGTGTCTGTTCATGTCCTTTGCCCACTTTTTAATGGGCTTGCTTTTTTTTCTTGTAGATTTGTTTATGTTCCTTATAGATGTTGGATATTAGACCTTGGTCAGAAGCAGAGTTTGCAAAAATTTTCTCCCATTTTGGCATTTTCTCCCATGCCATTCTCATCATGGCATCATCATCATGAAATGTTTGCCTGTTCCTGTGTCCACAATGGTTGTCTACATTGTCTTCCAGGATTTTTATAGTTTTTGGTTTTTATTTAAGTCTTTGATCTATCTTAGGTTGACTTTTGTATACAGTCTAAGGAAGAGGTCCAGTTTCAATTATTTGCTTATGGGTAGCCAATTCCAGCACCATTTATTGCATAGGGAATCATTTTCCCCATTGCCTGTTTTTGTCAGGTTTGTTGAAGATAAGATAGTTGTAGGTGTGTAGTCTTATTTCTTGGCTGTCTGTTCTGTTCCATTGGTTTATGTGTCTGTTTTTGTAAAGTTGTCATGCTGTTTTGGTTACTATAGTCTTGTAGTATAGATTGAAGTTGGGTAATGTGATGCTTCCAGCTTTGTTCTTTTAGCTTAGGATTGCCTTGACTACTCAAGCTCTTTTTTCATTTTATATGAATTTTAAAATAGTTTTTTCTAGTTCTGTGAAGAATGTCATTGATAGTTTGATAGGAACAGCATTGAATTTGTAAATTGCTTTGGACAGAATGGCCCTTTTAACGATACTGATTCTTCCTGTCCATGAGAATGGAATGTTTTTCCATTTGTTTCTGTCATCTCTTTGAGCATGTTTTGTAGTTCTCATTGTAGGGCTCTTTCACCTCCCTGGTTAACTGTCTTCCTAAGTATTTGATTCTTCTTTTGGCAAATGTGAATGGATTGCATTCCTGATTTGGCTCCCAATTTGACAGTTGTTAGTGTATAGAAATGCTAATGATTTTTGTATGTTGAATTTGTATCCTAAGACTTCACTGAAGTTCTTTATCAGCTTAAGGAGCTTTTAGGCCAAAACTATGGGATTTTCTAGATATATATTTTCATGTTGTCTGCAAAGATAGTTTGGCTTCCTCTCTTCCTATCTGGGTGGGCTTTATTTCTTTCTCTTTCCTGATTGCTCTGGCCAGGACTTCCAGTACTGTGTCTAATAGGAGTGGTGAGAGAGGGCATCTTGTTTGGTGCCAGTTTTCAAGGGGAATGCAACAGCTTTTCCCTATTCAGTATGATGGCATACTTCCTATATGCTACAGGTATAGCTGATAACAAAATTGACAAATATCCCTTCCTTTATGTTTCATATATCCTAGTGGAGCTAATAATATTTGTATTAAAAATATATGTACAATTACAGAAACTTATATAGAGATGTATATAACCTGCACATAAATTGAGAATTGTATATTCTGCTTTAGGTAAGTTCTATTTGAACTACTTTTCATCAGAAAGGGACAAAAAATAGGTTAGTTAGTAGGTTGGAATTGCAACCTGTTACACTTCAGCTTTGTGTTTTATGTCAGAATATTGGCCTGCATTTAATCTAGGCTGCTCTTTTTCTTTGCTTTTGAACATTAAAAATTGTAATTTTTAATGATTTATTGAATGATTATAATAATTTATTTCAAATCATGAATCAATTTTTTAATATAATGAAAAAGTTATTTAGGAATATTTTACCTAACGTATTCCATTTTCAGGGCCGATATAAAAATTGTTCTTTGCCTAAAAAGTTGAGCTTATTATTATATTTTATGGACAAATGCACTTTTAATGAGATGTAATTCACTTTCCATACAATTATTTTATATTGTGTGATTCAGTGGTTTATAGTATATTCACCAGGTTCTACAATTGTTTTCTAATTTCAGAGTATTTTTATCACTCTCAAACTACATACCTCTTAGCAGTTATTTCTACTCTCCCCTCTCACAGACCCTGGTAACCACAAATCTACTTTTTGTCTCTATGTTTTTGCCTCTTGCGGCAATTTCATATAAGTGGAATTCTAAAATATATGTTTTCTTGGTCAGGCTTATTTCACTTAATGTTTCGAGATTCATCAATGCTGTAGCATGTATCAGTACTTCATTTCTTTTTATGGATGAATACTTTTCCATTGTATGGAAATACCACATTTTGTTTATTCATCAACTCATGGAAATTTATATTGATTTCACTTTTTGGCTGTTATAAATTATGCTGATATGAGCATGTGAATACACGTTTTTGTGTGGACATAAGTTTTCGGTGTCCACATTTCCTCAAAAAGACATATAGTTACCATATGACCCAGTTATGCCATAGTATTTTCCAAAGTGGGTGTACCAGTTTACATTCCTACCAGCAGTGTAGCAGGGTTTGCATTCCTCCACATCCTTTCCAACGCTTGTTACTGTTTGTCTATTATGTCACAGCTATCCTACATGGTGTAAAGTGATAAATAGCTTATTGTTTTTTATGAGGAATTATATAACAATTTAAAAATCTTATCTTCTAGGTGCTGTACTTCTTTGCAGTATACAAGGACTAGCAGTTAATATTGACCCAATCTTATATACATGGCTCATCTATCAGCCTCAGAAACGAACAAGTAGACATATGCAACAGGTAAGAGATTTTTAAATAGTTTTTTCTCTTAACAAATATTTTTCTTATTCATTTAGTAGAATTATATATGTCTTTTGATTGATTCTTTTTTAACAAATGTACCAGATTTCCTTTGTCTCTCCACTTTTCCCCTTTCAAACAATTCCGTTCCCTTATTTTTGCATGAGAAATTGCATGTCATTATAAAGTTTCTTTGACTACTAAAGGGGCTTTCTGTACAATGGCTTATAAAACAGAAACTAGTTTAGGAGTCCTATTTCACCAGTCTTCATTCTTTCATAGTGCCTACATGTCCATTCTCATGGTGTGCAATACATAAGAATTGCTCAATAAAAGAATTGGCATTTTTGTTTGTTTGTTTGTTTTGTTTTGAGACACAGTTTCACTCTGCCTCCCAGGCTGAAGTGCAGTGGCGTGATCTTGGCCCACTCCCTGGTTCAAGTGATTTTCTTGGGACCACCTCCCAAGTTCAAGTGATTCTCATGCCTCAACCTCCTGAGTAGCTGGGATTATGGGCATATACCATCGTACCCAGCTAATTTTTGTATTTTTAGTAGAGATGAGGTTTCACCTGTTGGCCAGGCTGGTCTCAAACTCCTGACCTCAAGAGATGTGCCCGCCTCGGCCTCCCAAAGTGCTGAAATTGCAGGTGTGAGCCACGGCTCCTGGCCAGCTTTTATTTTTATCTCTACCTTTCCTTGTCATATTTAGGTTTTTTCAAAAAACATGCATTGAATACCTAATTCTTGGATTGGGATGATTGGTGCAAAAAAGGTTGGAATATATGTTTGTTTAAAAAGGTATGAATTACAAAGTAGTAAGTAGACAATTATAGTTTCTAGAATACTTAAACATAAATCTGACAGTTTTGTTATTTTCATTTTAAAGATGAAGAAACTGATGTTTATTGAGATTCATTTATGTATAGTCAAACAGCTGTAAGTAAATGACAGAACTAAGAATTTTTGAGGCCAAATTTGTGCTTTATTGAATTATAATTTCCCATCAACTTAAGTATAATTTTGCAATATCCTATATGGAATAGCTTTGTATCCTTTTTCTGAAGTAACTTCAAGCTAGTTGATTGGAGAAGAATACACAATTTTATAATTATATAAGAATTAAAAAGTTTAACAAAAAATACTCTCTAAGGAGCACGTTTGAAAGGTTTTTCTTCACTTTGTCCTAATTTTATTTGAAACTTCTGCCATACCTGTCCCCATTTTTCCTTTCAATGAGTAGTTACAGAATGTAAGGCAGTATGCTATACACCATGGCCACAGAAATAAAAGTCATAGGTGAGAATATCCCTCCCTCTGAGAGTATGTAGTGTATTTGAGAATCTTAAGGGATATAGTAATGCCATTTTTAGTAATTACTATGTATATGTATGTCCAGGATTATGTGAAAACAAAAAAGAGGAATAGTTCTCACAAGCAGGGTAGTGTGTGAAAAGGAGGAATTAACAACTAAGCTGAGTATCTAGGAGTGAGCCAGACAGGGAAGGTTGTTTTAGACTGAACTGTTTGAGCAAAGGCAAAGAAGATGCAAAAGCATGGCAAGAAAGACTTCAGTGGTTCCAGAATGGAGTGAAGTATTCTTGTAGAGACTGGGAGAAATTGGAAATCAATTTCTGAAAAAAAATTTGTAGTCCTAGGTATTTGAGACTTCATTTTGAAGGGTAAAGAGGAGCTATAGGAAACTGGTATTAACAGAGCTGGATTTTAGAAAGTTTACTCTAGCAGAATATAGAGAATGAGTGCTACAGAAGTTAGACTAATGGCAGTAACCAGTCTGGAAAAATTTTCTTTGTAAATTCTTGATTGGTTATTCTCTAAGTAATACAATTATTTCCAGTGTACCATAGATATCCCTGAAGGTCAAGTAGAGTGTTCTAGCAGCTTAAATAAATTAGACATTCATTTAATTGATACCAAGCATATTCAAATATTTTGATTTTTAACTTTTTAAAAAATTACAACTTTTAAAATGAATATGCAATCACGTGCCCCTTAATGATGGGGATACATTCTGAGAAATGCATCATTAGGCAATTTTGTTGTTGTGCAAACATCATAGAGTATACTTACACAAACCTAGATGGTATGGCCTGCTAGACGTTTGGGTTATAACCCATCTCTGGTATAGCCTATTGCTCCTAGGGTACAAACCTATACAGAGTATTACTGTACTGAATACCTTAGGCAGTTGTAACACAAAGGTAAGTATTTGTATGTCTAAACATAGAAAAGGTATAGTAAAAATGTGGTGTTATAATCTTATGGAACCACCATCATGTATGCAATTCATTGTTGACTGAAACATAGTTATGTGGCACATAATTATATGTATATTTTTCTAATTCAGAAACAATGCTCTATTTAGAAGCTAAACTACTTGCAATACCAATACTTTGGGAGGCAAGGTGGGAGAATTGCTTGAGCCCAGGAGTTCAAGACCAGCCCGGGGAACATAGCTAGACTCTGTTTTTACAGAAAATAAAAATTAGGTCTGCGTGGTGGTGCAGGCCTGTAGTCCCAGCTACACTGGAGGCTAAAGCAGGAGGATTATTTGTGCCTGGGAGGTGGAGGCTGCAGTGAACAATGATCACACCAGTATACTCCAGCCTGGGCAAAAGGTTGAGACCCCCATCTCTAAACATAATAAAAATAAAAGGTAAACTAACAAATACCATAATCCTACTCATTCAGAGTTACAAATAATGTTGGAGTATATGTCTCCATAGCTAAATCTTTGCATTCATCTTTATTCACTTAGAATATATTTTTACAAGTGTAATTAGTAGCACTAGGCAAGTATTTTGCATTATAGAAACATATTTTAAGACTTTTGTTATATCACCAAATTGCTTCCAAAATTGGTATACAGTTTGCATTTTCTTTTTCCTTTTTCTTTCTTTTTTTTTTTTTCCACACAGGGTCTTGCTCTGTTGCCCAGGCTGAAATGCAGTGCTGTGATCACAGGTCACTGCAGCCTTGACTTTGTGGGTTCAAGTGATCCTCTTTTCTAAGCCTCCTGAGTAGTGGGGACCACAGACACACACCACCATGCCTGGCTAATTAAAAAATATATATATTTTTTTGTAGAGGTGGTGTCTCACCAAATTGCCCCAGCTGGTCTGAAACTCCTAGGCTCAAGTGGTCTACCCACCTAAGCCTCCCAAAGTGCTGAGATTACAGGCATGAGCCCCATATCCAGCCCAGTTTACATTTTCAACAGCAATTGATAGCATTATTATT
Organism: Theropithecus gelada; assembly: GCF_003255815.1. Taxonomy (NCBI): domain Eukaryota; kingdom Metazoa; phylum Chordata; class Mammalia; order Primates; family Cercopithecidae; genus Theropithecus; species Theropithecus gelada. Next base: position 101,667,050 of record NC_037676.1, read on the forward strand.
TTACTACAGTTTGGCGTACTTAAAAATATACTTTAAAAATGTCCTTATTCTACTATTTTCCTCTTGAATGTTCCCCCCACCTCACCCCACCATGGAAAATTGAGAGAATTGCATAGTAGAGCAATATGTTTCCATACCCAGGTTCAATAATTATCAAGTCATGACCACTCATCTTTACTCTTAAAATCTGTTAAGTGAAAAAAAATGCCGATATACAGTATTGGTGAAAATGTAGAGAATGATTACTGTTGTTGTGAGTGAAAACTTGATAAATTTGTCAGTATCTAATAAAATTGAAAATTTGTGAACTTATAACCCCAAACTTGTACTTCTTGATGCAGGTACGCTCTTAGAGTGAAATTCATGTAACTAAGGAATAGTGTGTAAGACTGCTGTTGCATATTCTTTACAATAATGTGAAAATTTGAAAACTTAAATGAAAATTTGTAAGAAGGTTGATGAAGTATAAAATATTCACATGATATAACATTTATTAAAAATTATACAATAGACCTTAGTATGGACATCTCAAATTATATTTGATGCAAAAGCCATTTCGCAATATGAGAGCACTTACCTATATTTTTCTAAAACTGCCCTTAATGTGTATGTGTATGTGTGTCTGTAAGTGAATACAGGTATAAAAATTAAGTTGAAGGATTTGTACTAATATCATAATAATGGTTGACTCTGGGAGGAAAGGACAATAGGTTGGCAGTCAAAGGGGATTTTAGTTTTATCTAGAATACTTTTTTTAAAAAAGCAAATATGATAAACTGTTAATAGCCATTAATTATTGGTTATAATAGGTATGTTTTATTCTTTGTAACCTTCTAGTATTATTTTAATTTGTTAAATTAATAATTAGTGAAAGATGGTTACCTTTTATATGATGCAGCTATGACAAGCTTTAGGTATTTTGGGTTATGGGACAGTTTTGAGTTAAAGATAGAACAGCTCTGAGACTAGAGTGCAACTGAAATTTGAGGAGAGCTACAGTACCAGAAGGAAAAAGAATATAAGCAGGGTAATAGGAGGTTGTTAAAAATAAATACTGCTTATTTCGATGTTTTTGACCAAGGTAGCCATATTTCTAGAATAGTGGAGGAAATCACTGGTCTTACTCCTTATTTGGTATCACTTAATGCCTGACATGCAGCATCTTTATTAGCAGTCATTCAACAAATGTAAGTATTTTGTATACAGCTGTGTACAGGGCATACAAGAGCCTTACTCTTGTGTTAGAAAGTAGTTTTGTTTGGCCTTTTAATTCTTGCCTGGGTGAAAATACACTCAGAATTGGCTGGGCACAGTGGCTCACACTTGTAATCCCAGCACTTTGGGAAGCCAAGGCGGGTGGATCATGAGGTCAGGAGTTCAAGATCAGCCTGGCCAAGATGGTGAAACCCTATCCCTAATAAAAATACAAAAATTAGCTGGGCACGGTGGCAGGCGCCTGTAATCCCAGCTACTCAGGAGGCTGAGGCAGGAGAATCGCTTGAACCCGGAGGGCAGAGGTTGCAGTGAACCAAGATTGCACCACTGCACTCCAGCCTGGGTGACAGAGTGAGACTCTGTCTCAAAAAGAAAAAAAAATACACCCAGAGTTTTAGCTACCCAAAGGTATTTTTTGTTTGTTGTTTAGTATTACCAGTACCATGAACTGGATCTATAAAATTTTACATGGATTTTTAACTTTGTGCTTTTATTAGTTGCATCTTTCGGCTATTGTGCTTGAATTTACACTGTATAGCACATAAATTTCCTCTAGTTACTCATTCTATGGTTGACCCTAGAAACAAACAACACGAGGGCTAGGGACACCAACTCCCTGCTTGGTCAAAAACTCATGTATACCTTTTGAGTTCCCCCAAACTTAACTAATAGCCTACTGTTGATCAGAGGCCTTAACGATAACATAAATAGTTAATTAACACATATTTTGTATATTATATGCATTATATGTGGTATTGTTACAATAAAGTAAACTAGAGAAAAGAAAATGTTATTAAGAAAACCATAAGGAAGACAAAATACTATATAGGACGAAAGTAGATCATTCCTGAAGGTCTTCATGTTGAACAGTAGGCTGAGGAGGAGGAAGAGGATGGGTTCGTCTTGTCTCAGAAGTGGCAGAGGTGGAAAAAAATCCACATGTAAGTGAACTAAGTGAACTTATGTGGTTCAAACTTATGTATTCAAGGGCCAGCTGTATATTAATTTTAATCCTGAACTTGGTTATAACTTTTTAGAGTTTGGATTGTATTCCAAATATAAATGGGCAGAAATTCAAGGGATTATGGAGTCACTAAATATTAGAGTATAAAGAGGTTTTCCAGTAACCATCTCCACCCCCTCTTATTTTTTAGATGAGGAAATTTAAATGCATCAAGACTTAACAATATGTGGAGCATTTCTCATCTAGATCTTAAAAATGATTTCCAATTTAGATTTGTGTATTATCAGTTTGACTAAATACCAAATATAAAAGCAGGTACTCTATGTTATGATGCTTCCGATAATTTATTTAATCTTTTCCTTTTCTCATTTTCGATGTTTTTTTTTTTTTTTTTGAGATCGAGTCTCACTCTTGTCGCCCAGGCTGTAGTACAGTGGCGTGATCTCGGCTCACTGCAAGCTCTGCTTCCCGGGTTCACGCCATTCTCCTGCCTCAGCCTCCCAAGTAGCTGGTACTACAGGCGCCTGCCACCACGCCCGGCTAATTTTTTGTATTTTCAGTAGAGATGGGATTTCACCGTGTTGACCAGGATGGTCTCGATCTCCTGACCTCGTGATCCGGCCGCCTTGGCCTCCCAAGTGCTGGGATTATAGGCATGAGCCACTGCGCCTGGCCTCTAATTTCTTTTCCTTTTTTTTTTTACTCAGTGTGACTAGCAACTTGTAAAATAATATGCCCTTTTCCATGTTTCAGAACATGATTGATTTTATTACATAGTTATATAATAAACAAGTTTTCATTGAAATACTTTTTCATAATGTAAATTATATTGAGTATTTTAAGTTGGGTGAGGCTTAAGGTTGGATCTATAAAACTTTGGTTGTAGTATCGAAGATAACCTTAGACTACACTGCAGCCTGACCAACCACCGCCAGATTTACCATCTGATACAGCTGTGTTACAGTTATCATCTGTTGTTTCCCAAGCTACAATTTCCTTCTCAAACTGTGGCTAAAACCCAACATTTGATGATTGTTTTCCACCCACTTCAACATTGATCTTTGATCCTATGGCAAACTTAAAAGTGCCTTTTTTTTTGCCAATAATATGACAAAATTGTATTGGGCATCATCAGCAGTAACATCAGACTTTATTTCAGTGAATAAAGATGAAACAGCTGCTTTACTGTCCAGCTCAGCCCGCATGCATTCAATAGAGGTTCATAATATTTTCCAGCTTTCTCTAAGTAGATATTTTTCTCTGCTTTCTGAATATGCTATGGATATCTTTTGTCAGACAAAATATAGAGATTTTCAGTATTCTTCAAAAAAGTTGGAGTATCCATATTAACATGTACACAATCAGTTTGTAAAAGTATGTTTCTAAAAATGCCATTTTATAAGGATAACTTTATAAGGATACTTTTCCATTTTTTTGAGAACATAATTTTCAAAGTGAATTTAAATTTTATCTTGCTCTTTCCATATTATTTTAATACTTCTTACTAAAACTTAAGTTTTCTGGGTACTTACAGGCTCTTTGGTTTTCACTCAGAATTTTAATCTAAAATTTAAGTGGATAAGCATTGCTCTGTGTTTGTGTGTGTGTGTGAGAGAAAGAGAGAGAAAAGTCGGGGTGCAGGGACAGATGAAGGAGGGAGAGATTAATTGATTTAAAATAATGAAGTCTCAGCCCCAACTTGTGAAGTAGTGTCCTCAGTATTGCCATGTTTAACCTTTACTGCTTAAGAAATAGTTAAAAACTAAAAACTAAAAAGTTTTTCATTTTGGCTCTTTCCAGCAGCCTGTGGTAGCTATTCCTCTTGTTATGCCAGTTTGTAGAAGGAAAGAGGATGAGGTGTCTATTGGAAGTGCACCCTTGGCAAAGCAGCAATCATATCAGGCCTCTGAATATGCCAGCAGCCCTATAAAAACAAAAACGGTAACAGGTATGTGTCAAGTACTGTAAAGGGACTATGATTTTACTCCACTTCTAAGCTAGCAAGTTAGCATCCACAATTTCATGGATGCTGGCCAAAGACATGAGACTCCTCAGCTGGAGACAAAGAACTTTATTATCCACAACGTTAGCAATAATCACAGTATTAGCATTTTCTTGTGTTAGTGCCCTGAGCCCAGTTTCCATAAGGTGACATGAAAGGGGCCAGGAATTCTGAATTTAGGGAACCTGAACCTTTTATAATGGATAGAAAGCGTGCCTGCCCTTTCCTCCAGAGGGAGGCGCTGTGTCTCCTTTGCGAGGGTGTAAGCACACTTGCCCTTTGCTCAGAAGCAGGATCATATTTCTGTCTTCTGAGGCTATTCGCTATACAAATATCCTTTAAAACACAGTAGGGAACAAAGACAATCACTACCTCTACTTAAGAGACCCATGGAGAATTGTCTCTCAATAGTATGTTCCTTCAAGTGAATTCTTGAAAACCACAGTACACCTTAATCATCTTTCTTCCCCTTTCTCTCATATTCTCTGCTAGATCTTCTATGCAAATATAAAGTATGTGATCACAGATTTTGAAATGCATCTGTATATGCGTGGAAAAGTTTATATGTAAACTCATACCAATCACATATCAATTCATAAATGATACCAGTTGATCTGATAATTATTTTGCCTTCTTTATTATACTTTATGTTTTTATAAGAAATTAATTTGTAATGAGGGAAAATAAATAACAAAAGCTAAAAACGTAATTTCTCATCATTATTTATAAAATATGAAAACATAACACATTGTTTTTTATTTTAAATTATTAATATGAACTATGGTTCTTTTCTTTAGAATTAAGGATAATTGCATTTTATGTCTTTGGTGTTCCCCCATCTTTAGAACCATCAGATATCCTATAGGTATTTTTCTTATAGATAAGGACATTATTATTTCACCAAATGTATATTCTCACTCAAGCTTGCATAAAAATTAATAAGCATCCAGCTAATGCTTGTGATTGCCCTGTTTGGTGACTGTGAGCAGTCACCAAAGGTAAAAGGCCTTGAGTTGAATATAACATTTATTGTTTATGAATTCTATTTCTTCCCCCTTGGGTGCCCACTATTTTTAATTCTCTGGTGAACTTGGCAGTGGTACTCTCTCTTTTCTTGATAATACTCTTTGCTAAACATTTTCTTTACTTAGAATTATGTTTTAACACTTTATTTTTAATTAAAGGATACAATCTTCTTTTTTAGATTAAAAATATATTTTATGATTTCTTAGAGTATGTACATACATCTAAATGTAGTTATCAATCACTGTTTTAATTATTATTTATATTGCTTCATAAATTGTAACGAGTTTGTTAAGGTATTCATAGTCTTTTGCACATCTGCCTACCTTTTTTGGTTGTTGGTTTTTGTTTGTTTTTTAACTAAGCCATTTTCAGTAGCATTAGGTATAAATCGGTAGCATTAGGTATAATCACATTGTTGTAAAATACACAATTTATTTTTTAACTACATATTACAGTGGAGAAATGTTAATTTTATTTCTGAGTTCTCATTAAAATTATTTTTTAAATTTATATCATCACAACCTATGGTCCAATGTTGATTTTAAGTTCATCCCCAACAAGTTATATGGTGATTTTGACACATGAATAACAAGACCTGCTGATACTGCACTGGGTTTGATTTTGCTTTTTAATTATTCAGTTAGAAGCAGACCTTTTCCTCTTCCAAATTCAGCCAATGTTAAGTGGCTAGCTGCAGGGGGACATATGTTTAGGGCTGGGGATGTGTTAACAACAGAATGCCACTATTTCAATGATATAGTCACATAGGGTGGACTAAGCCAGAATAAAGACTTGCTGCTCCACATGAAGATAATCGATTTTCACAAAATTCTAAATAATCTTCCAGAGAATCTGTATATTCTTCAAAACAACGAAACCCCTAAAAGCTATGACATTTGTTTACCCTAGGTTTTGAAATGTTATAAACCTTAATTTGGAATTATTCATGAAGATTTCTGGAATGGAGATGAAAACTTAAAAAGCAGAATACTCCATAAATGATACTTAAAAGATATAACCCATTTTATCTTACATGTTTATATATTACTTCTCATGTCAACATAGTAAGTACAGAGTTAAAATAATAGAAGCCTTTTAAATTTAAGACACCTTGACTATTGCTAAGATAATAATAAATGAAGACGTGTGATAATGTTGTAGATTTGGTAGATAATGCTATAAATTCAAAGTATAGAACTTTAGCTTCTGGCCATGATAGACTAACAGGGTTTAGATTTATATTCCTGCTGTAAACAACTAACAAACTGGATAAAATATATGGGTAAAATTCCCCAGTTTCTGGACATTGGATAACAGGCAGTGCAGGAGTGTGATTCCTCATAGAAAGGAAACAAAGGTGAGCCCTAGGATTTCCCTAGCTTTCTGCCTCAAGGCACGTTTCAGAATACAGAGTAGAATAGGACATCTTAAACTGAGCTCAGCAGTCTTTCTGAGTTGTAGAGACAGGAACTGAAGTTTAGGGAGGCAGAAATGACTAGAAATTATAGAATAAAATTCCAGAGATGGAGAAAGTTATGCAGAAAAAGAGCCCCTGGGGCGATGAGACCTCACAGGGTTTGGCAAAGAATAACCTTGGAGCTGTGATCTTAATGATTCCCACCCTTACACAGGGCAGAAGGCATTGAAGTTCCTACTGTCCATCGCATACCATTCTCATTGGTTATTTAGGACATTCAGTAGAGACCAGAAGGGCTAGGCCTTAGCTGTGGGGCTAAACTATTTATAAAGACTACCCTAGACTCACCTTAAACAAACTTGTAAATCAGCCTCTGAAGGAAACAAAATAGCAAGTAACTGTTACTATTAAAAGGAATACAATACTGTTGTAGCCCAACATCATTAAAAGGAATACAATAAGATGGAGACATACAACTTAAATATAACAGTGCCAAATATTCAATAAAAATATTACTAGAGGTGCAAAGGAGTGAGAACTACCAACAGGAGAGAAACTAGCCAATAGAAATAGGCTGAGAAATGACACAGATGATAGAATTAGCAGGTATATTAAATACCTATATGTTAAAACAGGTATCATAACTATGTTCAGATATTTACAAGAAGTTGCATACATTGAGGAGAGAAATGGAAAATATATAAAAGAACCAAACTCAATTCTAGAGATGAAAAACAAAATATCTGAAATAAAAATTTAGTGGAATTAGATGTAGAGTAGTAGATATTGCAAGAAAAAGAGATTAATTAACTTGAAGACGTGATGGAAACATGCCAAAATGAAGCACAAAGAGAATAAAGGAAAATAAATGTACAGAGCCTTGTTGAACCATGGGATGATAATTAATTATGGTTGTGAGGGTAGGGCTCACTGAAAGTTCATATTTGACCAGATACTTGAAACAGGCGAGGAAGTGAGCCATGTGGATATCTGTGGATAAATGATTTGGAATTATCTATGTATCTATATCTATATCTATATAGGAATAAATGATATACTGTAACCCTTTCATTTTATAAGTAAGACTATTGAGTCACAAAGAGGTCAAGAAACTTATTCAAGGTTAAAAAGATATTTAATGAGACTTTTTAAAAACTGAAATTGCCAGAGTATAGGAAGAGATAAAGCAACTTATCCAAGGTTAAAAAGATATTTAATGAGACTTTTTAAAAATTGAAATTGCCAGAGTATAGGCACTTCATGATTATTTCCTTCTTTCGCTCTGAATATTTCCTTCTTTCTTTCTTTCATGGCATAGGCAGTCCTGCAAATCAGGTCTATGCAAATTTTGTCATCTACTATTTCATCTCTAATACCTAATATATAGCCAGCCAACTTCAGTGCCCTTTTTATTTTTTTGCTAAGGAATTACTCTAAATTTGCAGCCCTGTCCCGTAGCACTAAGATAGTGAAAGATTTTGCATCAGAGTTACCAAGATGGATACTACTGGGAAACACCTTTTATGATCGTGTTTCATAATGGCATTGATAGTTCCACCTTTCTTTATTTGAGTGCCACTCACTGGTGCACAGTTAAGTTCCTGGATGAGACTCAAAAGTGAAACACTACTGTTGGTATATACTTCTTGGCCTTGATATAGCCTTAAATATATTCCAGAATGCTGAGGCTTCTACCAAAATAAAAAATATATATATGATCCTTCAGATGTTTCAATTTTTATCAAGCATATGGAAAATCTATCTCTTATGCCTAGGTCTTCAAGAGAAGTAAATATGAAAAATCTTGAAATCTTAAAAAATAAATTGTTTATATTACAGATAATAAAAGGCTTTAGATTATTGTTATTTGTTTTTAAAGAACCTGTCTTTGGAGTATGATCTTTGGTTATTGAGTAGAATATTTTTTCTTTCTTTCTTTCTTCCTTTCTTTCTTTCTTTCTTTCTTTCTTTCTTTCTTTCTTTCTTTCTTTCTTTCTTTCTTTCTTTCTTTCTTTCTCTCTCTCTCTCTCTCTTTCTTTCTTTCTTTCTTTTTCCTTCCTTCCTTTCTCCTTCCTTCCTTCCTTCCTTCCTTCCTTCCTTCCTTCCTTCCTTCCTTCCTTCCTTCC